>NC_092213.1:46707284-46722295 GCF_043381705.1 Parasteatoda tepidariorum
TGTAGGCATTTGCAAATGATTTATTGAATTGATCAGAAGATTCATAGTCGTTTAAAATATCAGGTAAAGTAAGTGATTTGCTCTGATTACCAATAATACCATTTACAAGATCCCATTTTTGTTTATTTGAATCACAATTTAAAAATTTGAATTTGAAATATTCTGATTTTGCTGTTTTAATTAAGTTCTTAAGCTCAGAAACTATAGTGTTATATGCTGTTTTGTAAATAATATCCCATGGATATTTTCTAGTTTTTTTGAATAGTTTTTCCTTTCTTCGAATTAAAATCAAGATATTATTAGTCATCCAGTTATTTTTGGCTTTTTTGTTTGATTTATGCTTATATTTAAAATTATTTTTTAAATTATTGAGTTTGAAAACAAAACTTCGATATTGTTGATCAAGAGAATCTTGAGGATTGTAATTAAATTTGTAATTTGACAGATAATTATTGAGCTTATTATAGTTGATTGAAATTTTATTTTCAGCTTCCTTAATTTTATTTACCTCATCGTAATGAACACTGCAAAAGGTTGGATAGTGATCGCTTATGTCATTTATGAATATTCCGGATTTGATTGAAAATTTATTTGTTTTTACGAAGACATGATCAATGCAAGTTGATGAGGAATTTACTCTAGTTGGTTTGTCTATGTAATTTTGAAATCCAAATTGGCATAATAAATTAATATATTCATGAGTAATAAAATCATCACTTAGAATATCAATATTTATATCACCCATCAGTATTATATTAGGATATTTAAGCTTAGAGATTATTACTTTAAGTTCAGTATTAAAAAAATCAACAGTAAAATCATGAGATCTATATAAAGATAGAAATAATAAATCTAAAGATTTGCAATAAAGTAATATAGATTCTGCGGAAACAAAATGTATAGCTAACTCTGAAATATCAAGACATTTTTTAATAAAAACACAAACACCTCCAGAGCGATTATTATTTCTGCAATTAAAGAATGAATTATAACCATCTATTGAGTAAAAATTAGTTTCATTTTGGTAAATCCAAATTTCCGACATAATTATGACACTTATATTTTCAATCATGCTAGAAATATGTGAAATAAAATTATCAAAGTTGGCTCTTAAACTTCTAATATTTATATGTAAAATATTAATGTTTAACTTACAGGTTGAGGTAATAAAAAACTTTAAATCGTCCAAATTTTCAATTTTTAGGCAGTCCGGCACAGATAAAAATGTTTCTTCAGTTGGATGGAGTATTAAGGTCTTGAGATGATTTCACACGTATTATTTTGGACGATTCATCTTTTCTCAGGAATATTTTACCATCACGAACCCAACAAAACTTGAATCCCTTTTCAGATTTAGCCTTACGTGAAAGATAAAATAGATGCTTCAGTTCGGGAGTCAAATGTTCATTGAAGTAAACAGGCATTTCAGTGAATCTGGAGTTGACTTCGCAGGTTGAAAGTTTACGATTTCTCAGTTTCTTTAAGAGCTCATCACGTACAGATTTGGATTTAACTTGAACGATGATGGGTTTAGGTTTATCTTTATTAAAGCTGGGGACTCTGTGAGCGGTGATCAGATTTTCGGATATATTAGTATTCGCAACATTATCAATCTGGGATATTACTTGTTGTATGTCTTCATTTTCACATTCGGGTAAGTTACTTATTTCAAAGTTGGATCTTCGGGAATATTGCTTGAGTTCAATAACTGCTTCTTTTAGTTCATTCAGTTCCTTCTTTATTTCTGCGCTTTCTCTAGTTAGCTGATCATTTTTTGCTTGTAAAGTTTTGTTTACGTTCTGTAGCTCTGTGATAGAATTTTTCAACTCTTGAATTACTTCACTGTTGAATTCAATTGAACGGGTTAAGTCATTGAATTTGTTAGTTATTAACTCTTTTAGGTCTTTATTTTGCTGTAAGATATCCTCGAGAATGTCTGGGCTAGTTGCACTTTTTATTTTCGTTGGATTTTCCTGTGATTTTGAACATTGTGCGCAGGTCCACTTTTGTTTTTTATCAACAGTAAGTCTTCTAAAAGCTCTTTCAGCGAAACCACCACAATGAAAATGAAAAACAGAATTGCATTCACCTTTGCATGTTAATCCATCTGAGTCTTCCAGAATTGGTTCGGTACATGCTTTACACAAAATTTTTGACGAAGACATTGTTTGAAGCAATATTTATGTATAGAAAGCTTGCGTACTAAAACATTAAATTGATATTTTCAAATTTTTATAATTATAAGTGAAATTAGACTTAAAACAATGGGTAAAATCAAAATATTCAAGGAGCGAGAAAAAGCGTATGCAACAGAGGCTACCAGCTGTTGCCAAAAAAGATTTTTATATAGTAAAATCAATAAAATACATTTACAAAACATTTCCCGGCCATCTAAATAGTTTGCAATTTTTTTTTCATATAGTAAAATCAATAAAATACATTTGCAAAACATTTCCTGGCCATCTATATAGTTTGCAAATATTTTTTTTTTATAAAATAGAAAAATCAGTAGACAATTTTTACAAACATTTTCCTGGCCAACTAAATAGTTTGCAATAGTTTTTTTTGTAGGGAAATTAGAAGACTATATTTAGAAACATATTCCTGCTCATCTAAAAAGTTTTAAAAATATTTTTATTATTTTGTGAAATCACTAGATTAAAAAGACAAAAAATATTGTTAGTCGTTTAAACGGGTTTTAAATATTTTTGCCATATCGTATAATAAGTATTTTGCGTTTACAAAAAGATGACGAACGTGATGACGATGATGCGTGATGAGGTAGGTGACCGTCTTTTTAAAACTTGAGAGAATAATTCTTGATTTAGACAGGTGTAATAAAAATCTGTAATTTTTCCATCCTTCATTTAATTCCAGACATACTTTTTTATGCTTTATTTAAATAAAATCTAAGAAAAGAATCTTTTTTAGACAATCATTCTTTATATTTTATTGATATTCTTTATACATTTGCCTTTTCGCCAAAACACATTATGCATGTATAGTTACTTTTTTTTAGACATTTCCTCCCAGTAGTTAAACGAGTTTCTTGTGCGACCTTTAGTTAAATAATGCAGTAAAAATTTTCAATGATAATATTACTTTCTTTTTTCCTTTTTTAATAATTCTCCTTTATTTTATTTTTTAAAGGGAAGGCAGATGTTTTAAGCTATAAATGTTAACCAGCTGGCTGAAAAGCTACTTAAGGCTTTTCTTAATTACAGACTCAAGATAAACTTTTTAACTTTTCGAATGGACGATTCTTTTTTTAAATTCTAGGAAGTGTATGTCTTTGTTGTGTATATACCCTATAGCTAATTATACAGCGCAAGCAATATCAGTTTCATCTATAGATATTTTTAAAGAAATTTTTAGAGATCAGTTGAGTTAAAACTTAGTAATATAATATGTAAAAATATTTTTTTTAAACCATAGTTTTATGCATTTTAACAAAGGTTTTATAACATTGTTTTCGTGTTTGCAACTATGAAATATTGCTATTGAAATATCTACTAGCTAGAGGATTTATATTTCTATTAGAACTTTGTAACCTTATAGCAGTACAGCTTGACGTCATAACGCAAAAATCTATTTCACGAATGCTGCACTCGGGGGTGCCAGTACTCTTTACCGTAATTCGATCCGGAATTTATTACAGTGTAGCGAGTAGCCGAAATCGCCCAGTCACGTAGCTAAAGTGTTCAGGAGGGCATTTTTGGAGAAAACAGGAATCGTGCCTTTTGGAATGCTTTTTCTATGTATCGGGTTGTTATTTAATGGAAATTTTGGAAACTCGTCCTTGTAAAGCACCTCTATGGAAACAATACCTAAGAAAAGTTTCATGCTAAAATGTCACCCTTGGAAAAATTGTGTCTTGCTACTCAATTGTTCCAAGCCTGTCATATATATCCTGTTCATGTTATAGGAAGAACTTCTTAAGAATTTTATTTACTAAAGAAAAGAGTTAGAATTAAAGAATCCTTTTAAACTAATTACTAGCATTCAATCGAACATACAGCAAAATGAATAGTTTGCATTAGCAATTATTTAATTAATATCTTTATTCGTATTTTAAATGAAATATTTAAAGTTTCTTAAACTTTGAAATTGACGACTTTAAGTAGAAAACGTTGTAAGTAAACAAAAAAAAAAAATAAATAAATAAATAAATTTTAAAAAAAATCGAAACCCTGACAGAGAACGCTAGAAAAGCAAATCCTTATTGTAGAAGTTAATTCAACAACAAGTGGTAGGTAGGTATTTTATTTGTTTCGTATTAGAGCTGCACAATTGGATATTGACGACGGTCTGGGAAACATCGATGAGGATGATCCTGGCATTGTAATTTGATGGCATCGATGAAGACATGGCATCGTAAATTTGATCCTCAACAGAGGGTTAGCTCCCCAGGTTTGGTAGCCAAACGACCTGCACGCGAAGTCGTGCACTTTACGGTAGAATAGTTTAACGAGGACCCATACAGCGCACCCTCGGTCGCTAAGAAGGCTGATCAAAGTAGTTATCCACCCGCTTACTGACCGCAGTCAGTGATGCTTGACTTCGGTTTTCTACTGGAAACCGGGTCTTCACGATCAGTTCTCTGCGGGTCTCAACAATAAGTGGAATAATCTTGTTAGTTCAATATACCATAACGCTGAAAGCGTTAATGCAAATCGGTGCAAGTGGAAAAAAATAAACAAAATTTTCAGAACGTTTGGGGATGGCAACATTTTCAGTGTGGACGTGGTAATCCAGTGGTTATAGAATCGGACTTCGGCTCGGAGAGACCGGGGTACAATCCTCGATTTCGATAAGGCCCACTGAGTACATGCGATATATGTATTCGTAAAATCCGGTCGGTCGTTGAGCAGTACCGTGGGTTCTGAGAAAATTTCCTTCCTCTTCAAATCTATGTCTAAATTGATGAAGTGGCCTCCCAAATGAGATCCCCTCTGCAGAGGATCAAAATTGCAATGGCATGTCTTCGGATCATCCTCAGGAATGCTTCCCATAATGTCGCCAGTAGCCAGGGATGTTTCTCATAATGCTCTCAAAGTCAGATTGTGCAGCCCTGGTGCGACGTAAATAAAGCACCTACTTATCTACCATTCTCACTGCATGCAAAAAATACGCGGATACAAATGACCACCTACTGGGGAGTTTTTCGAGGGAAAATATATTTCGCCCATATGGTTTTCATTCACATGTCCGAATTCGCATGCGCGTATTTTTCGCATACAGTGAGAATGATGCCTGTAAAAAAGTGGAAGAATCTTGCTGGTTCAATCTGCCGCAAGAAGTGAAATAAAGGGCGCTAAAAATGCCGGTGTTAAGACTACAGCCTGTGATCATGACACACCTTGGTCTTATTATTATTGTTAGAAGATATTAATTTCAAAAATATCAGAAAAAAATTAAACATGTGTTTACAAATCATAATATAAGAAACACTAAACGGAAGGAAATGTGTTTAAATTCTATTCTATAATCTATTTTAAAATTATTCATTCTTAAATCGAATAGATCTTAAATTAATTCATGATACAAACTAATTAAATTATAATTCAAATTTGACACATTATATTATAAATCATTTAAAATAAATTGCATATTAAGCATAAAGCTACATGAAGAAAAATGAAAAATTTTTTAATAAAAATAATATCGATAAAATTTATTAGTTATTAAACGCATATTATCTTTTTTCAGAAAGTTGTTGTTGTTGTTCATTTACGTCGCACTAGAGCTGCACAATGGGCTATTGGCGACGGTCTGGGAAATATCCCTGAGGATGATCCGAAGACATGCCATCACAATTTTGATCCTCTGCAGAGGGGANGCCCACAAACTTCAATACGAAGGCATATTATTCAATTGCGTTAGCAATACTCGTGGGCAAAGAAAAATGAATCGATGAGCTTTTATATACGTTTTTTAAAAAAAATGTGCGTGAAATCACTTCCGGTCACTTGTGTTTGTTTAATTAGAGAAATTTTATATGTTTGGAACCGGGTCCTCCCATGCCGAGCGGTATCGCCAGCCAAACGGTCTTTTAAACGTGGAGGTGGCGGGTTCGAATCCCGCCGTAACACTGGATGTATTCTTTATGATGTCCTACTCTGTCCTTCTACTTGACAAACGTTTATAAGCCTTAATTAAGCACACAAGCCTGCAAATGTTTATTGTATCAATAAACAATATGCTTAGAACCTCGTCCTTGTGCTAGAAGTATTGTCCTTCTGATAACGCTTGCCCAGCAATGGACTGATCGTAAAGACGTGGCTCCCAGCAGAACACCGAAATCAAGCATTACTGACTGCGGTCAGTAAGCGGGTGGGTGACCACTTTGATCATCGTCCGTAGGGACCGAGGATGCGCGGTATCGGTCCACGTTAAACTGTCCCACCGTAAAGTGCTCGGCTTTGCGCGCACGTCGTTCGGCTACCAAAGGGGGGGAGCCATCCCCTCTGCAGAGGATCAAATTGCGAAGGCACGTCTTCGGATCATCCTCGCGGATGTTTCCCAAACCGTCGCCAATAGCCCATTGTGCAGCTCTAGTGCGACGTAAAGTAACAACAACAACAACAATCATTTACGTCGCACTAGAGCTGCACAATGGCTATTGGCGACGGTCTGGGAAACATCCCGGAGGATGATCCGAGGACATGCCATCACAATTTTGATCCTCTGCGGAGGGGATGGCTCCCTCGCTTCGGTAGCCCGACGACCTGCGCGCGAAGTCGAGCACTTTACGGTAGAACAGTTTAACGAGGACCGATACCACACACCCTCGGTCCCTACGCAGACTGATCCAAGTGGTCACCCACCCGCACACTGACCGCAGCCAGTGACGCTTGACTTCGCTGATCTGCTGGGAACCGTGTCTTAACGATCAGTCCACTGCGGGACTAAAAATAAATAAATAAAACAACTGTTTACGAATCATAATATAAGAATTCAAACACTAAACGGAAGAAAGGACAGTACGTACACTTTAAAGTGTTGGTTGAGAGCTTTAAAGAAATAAATGCTGTAAATTCTAGGTTTTAGAGTTTTTTTCTTTCTTTTTCGTTCTCTTAAATACCTGTTTCCTTTGAACTTCCATTTTCAGAAAAACAAAATTTTAAAATTATTCCTTCTTAAATTAAATCGATCTTAAATTAATTCATGATACAAACTAATTAAATTATAATTTAAATTTGACACATTATATTATAAATTATTTAAAATAAATTGCATATTAAGCATAAAACTCCTAGAAGAACGATGAAAGATTTTTAATAAAAATAATATCTATAATATAGTTATTGAATGCGTATTATATACTGATTACACGTTCCAAATTAATATTATGTATTATTTGAAATTTATAAGCATAAGTTAACATAACAAACATAATTTACAAACATAAATTAACATAACAAACATAATTTACAAATATAAGTTAACATAACAAAAATAAGTTAACATAACAAACATAACTTACAAACATAAGTTAATATAAAGTTGCGAAAAGAACTTAGACAATTTTTCAAGTCTTAATAGAAGCTGTAAAATATATTATATTTTTAATTTATATTTAGTTGTTGTTTTAAAGTAATGACGGAATAAAATGTACTAAAAATAAAATACTAATTACTACTAAATACTATTAATTGGCATGCCAATTTTAGCTAGTAAAATGAACATTTATAACAGAATCACACAATATCCGGAATGATTAAATTCATTCTATTGAATCAAATACAAAAGAAAACCGATTCTTGTATCAACTCGGGAAAAAGAATGACCTACAGTTTGAATCTCCCGATAATTACAAGCTTAAGTCTCTAAAATAATAATTATTGAAAAAAAGATATCTAGAACGAAATAATTGCCTTCTTAAAATATTAAAGTTAAAGATAAGCGAAAAGATGTGGTCGTTAAAAAATAGGTTTTATTTTAAGTTTGCGTTATAGGTATTAATTAAGGTTTTAAATTATTTGAATAATATTTATTGCGACATTATGTTAACTAATGTAATTGAACATTAATGTTTTAATTATTTCATAATATATTAAAATAATTAAATAATCCTGAAATAATTTTGCTTTACTAAGGAAAGTATACACTTTTTAAAAAAATCAATAATTATTTTAAAACTTTCTTTAATCCTGTTAATATCATTCAGTGGAACAGTTTAATGAAGTCAGCTTCATTAAAAAGATTCCAATCTTAGAGGTGAATATTGGTTTGAAAGGTAATTCGGAAAAAAATATTTCATTTAGTTTTCTTCTAACAATTAAAAGAGATTTTAAACATTAGTTTTAGAAATAAAAGCATTGCAATTCAGGCCTTTTTAAAATTTTTTAAAGCACCGATGATGCAAAGATTTAATTTAATTAATTCGTAGTAGTTAGTAGTAATTAGTAGTTTAATTTTTTTCTTGTAAAAATAATTAAATTAAAAATTTACGAGATAACGAGTGATTATTTAATCCCTTTTAATTTATTAGTAATTTAAATTGCTTTAGGAAATATTAAGAAAAATATTTTTTTTCAAATATTTTTTATAAAGACATTTTTTGTTTTTTTAAGTTTCATTGTATTGAAATAAAATACAATAAAGTTTTTTAAGGAAAAGAAATCAAATGCATGTTCTAAATCAAAAATTTTGCATTAAGATTTCATAAATAAATAATTATTTGTTTAAGATATGCTCTTTTCTTAGGAGTAAGTAAAATTTAATTTTAAAAGTTAAACTAGTTTTATTTTAAAAATCAAAATCAAAAACTGAAATCATAATAGAGTAAGAATTTTCAGAATTTACGACTGAGAAATTATGTTTTACAACGTTTTAAAATAAAAGAGCATTTTTAAGCATCGCTGTTTAGAAAATTCTGTGTCGGAAAATAAAAAAAAATTAAAAAATGTAGGATACGCATTAAACAGTTTTATGCGCACGCATCTCATATCCCCTTAAATCTCACAACTTAAACATCTATCATATTCGCTACTTTTTCCTACGTAAATAAATAAACTGAAAAAAAAAGTTTATAGCACAACTTAACACCCTATGAAAGTTGCAACAAACATGCTCCATATCAGGTTTTACAGTTGTTGCTGTTGTTCCCAATACCACTTGCCAATATTACACCGAGAAAGAAAAAAAAATGGTCAAAACAACTAGAATATGGTCAAATTTACCGTGTTTCTAGCTCCAAGGGGACACCAATGAACAAAGTAATTTGTACCGAAATGTTTTGGTAATGACGTTTTGGTAATGACGTTTTGGTAAAAGTAACTAAAAATATGGTTTTTATTACCATGCTGTTTGTTAATAAATGGGACAAAATTAAGTAATTATAAGCAAATTTTATTTGCACAGTTAACTTGTTAACACTTAACTTTTTTTCCAGTTGCTTTTTTCCCTATGTAAACTATAAATTAACATCTACCAACATTTAAAATTATAGCGAAATATAAAAATATTTCTAAATGTAAAAATATCTGGATCAGGTTGTGAACTTAGTTCAACCTGATCAGTAGTTTAATTGTTACTAATAAATACTTCATTATGGTAAATAAAATTACTACATTAGGTCTACCCCAACATCCTAAAAGGAAAGTGTAGAGGTAGCGGGTTCAAATCCTACCGTAACCATGGTTGCATCAACTTTTTTATATTTATTTATTTATTGATACACACACATACGCGTGTTTGTGCACTCATTTCAAAGTTCGGCTAATATGCTCTAGTCAAGTTGATGCACAGATACCACATAAGATAAAGACAGCACATCCATGCGGCTTGGAACACGATGGGATTCGAACCAGCTACCTCACCGTTGAAATAGATGTATTTTTTAATGTTTTTGTAATGTTATTTTTTCTTCTTAAACTAGAATAGTTTTTATTGGTGTGCTGTAATCTGCAAACAAACCTTCAATAGCATTTTAAGAAAAGAATTCAAAATAGTTAAAGCAATTAAAAATAATTTATCATTTCTATTAATGATGTCACTATTTTCTGGCTCTTTCTTCTTTTTCTGTCCTTTTTTTCTTCCTTCTGCTCAAATTAGGGGGAGTTGTTTTTATGTTTTTGTCAATTTGGTAGTGTCTCGCAGTCAGTAGTGTAATTTGGTGAATGGATTTTTGTTTCAAGTAAGCTTTTGTGCGTACTATTCTTATTTATTTGTATTGTTTTTATACTTCTGTATTTTGTATTTTGTATTGTATTCTTTACCTGAACTTTGGCAAAACCATTGGGGTACAGAGAAATAGACATTTGACGTGCTCTCTCAATAGAAAAGGTTTTGCTTTTACGACTTCCGGAGCTGGTACCCCCTGAAGACGTCAGCTTCGGTTGTCATATTTATTTATTTGTTTTTATTTCATTGTTTCTTTTGCTTCAATAACATTGACATAGCAATCGGAAAAAAACATCCAAAAGTTTTAAATTGTTGTTGTTGTTAATTTACGTCGCACTAGAGCTGTACAATGGGCTATTGGCGACNAGAGCTTATATGCGAGAAACCAAAATAAGTTGGACTCACCTCTTTCATATGATTTTTCTCTATTTGTTGCGTCATAGAATAATACGGAACTTACGAAGTTGAGATATCAATTTCTATATTTGAAATAACATCTACGAAAGCTCAAAACTTCTTAAAATCACAGGAATACAGAGGCTATAAACCAAACCATAAAAGGATTAAAACTTCTTCAATATAACATTCAACGAAAGTGATCACTTTTTTTGAAATGTTCAATTTTTGGTGACACTATTGTTGCTACAATTGTCATATAAGTTCTTCGTTTATATATTCTAACAAACAATGCCAAGTGTGGCTACAATTTTTAAAGATCACGTATAGAGTATCCAGTTGTTCGTCCTTTTTCACCAAATAATACATTACAACTAATTAACTAAACATCATCAGAAGTCACCAGCAAACAAATTAGATTTATTATAAGAAGAACAAAGGTTTTATAAAACAAAAGTATATAAGATCGTTTTCAACGGATTCAACACAAATCAATGAATTGTAACATATCTTTTACGAACGATTATAAGTTCAATTTTAAGTGAAAGCATCAACACCCTCATTTTAAGGCACTCCAAAAAAAAAAAAAAAAAAAAAAAAAAAAAAAAAAAAAAACTTGCTGACGATTACAAAATGGTTCCCGTTTGATTTACAATCGTTTGCTTTTTTTCGAACAAATATCAATTAGATGTTTATTCCTTTAAATGATTTACACCTATTAAAACTAACTATCTCTACATTTACATTTTTATGAGTTGTAAAATTAAATTTAAAATTTTACGCGAATTATTAGTTGCATTTTACGTTATAAATTAAGGAAGCCTAAAAGTATTTGAACACAAAATTTACTTCACTGCAAAGCACTTCTTGTTCTACTGAATATTTGTCTTAATTTTTTCCTGAATATAAATCTTTGTAGTGCAAACATTGTCATTAATAGTCCAAATATATGTAAAATGGAATAAAGCAATTTATTCAAATTAAGAGATTTCGAAAATGCTGAGTTTATGTTTTTGTTCGCTCAAAAACTTTATTATTCTACCTCTCGAATAATATTTCTGAAAAAAATTAATCTTATCAAAACGGTTTGCGGCTGTAACAGGTGTGTAAAATTTGAAAATCTTAACATGAATCTTTAGGGAAATGTAAATATATTCATTTATTTTGTTGAAAAAAAGGAAAAGAGGATATTTAAATTGATTTATTTAAATATTGTTCGCAATACGGGGAAGAAGTAAGTATACTTAAAGTTAAAAATCTTTTCTCTGACACTGTATGATTAGAGAAAAGAGAATGTACGGAGAGTTTTTTTTAAATTTTTTTTTAACAAACACGTTTACAGAGATAATTTTTTTTTCTTTCGAAATCATATTGAATGCCTTTGGAGTCATTAAAAAAATATCACACATGGATATAATTGTTATGACCATTTATGACACTACTATGATTCCCATAATTCCTTTAATTTTAAGAGATTTGGTTCCTTTCATTAAGCATTTTAGTTTTAATTTAAGTATTTTGGTCCCTTCAATTTTAAGCGACCGTAACAAACTGCCTTAGATGTAACTGGTTAAACTTTAGCGAGACAAGTCGCAAAAATTAGCTTTAGTAAGACAAGTCGTGAAATGGTTCTCATGTAACTTTCAAATGATCAAAGTTGCGACAAAGTTTCTCAGGGACTTTAGTAGGTAGGTACTTTATTTACGTCGCACTAGAGCTGCACAATCGGGTACTGGCGACATTATGGGAAACATCCCTGAGGATGATCCGACGACATACTTTCGTAATTTTGATCCTCTGCAGAGGGGATTTCATTTGGGAGAACACTTCCTCAATTTAGACATAGATCTGAAGGGAAAGGAAATATTCTTCAGAACCCATGGTACTGCTCAATGACCGACCACAGGACTTTCAATTCCACAGATTTTACGAGCACATAATGCCACCTCAAACATTCTGCGAATTTTAAAAAAAAAATGAGGAAATTTCTTTTTTTATACCTGCACCGTTTTCTATTAGCACTTTCAGCGTTACGTCATATTGAACTAACAAGATCATTCTACTTGTTGTTGAACTTCTGCGATAAGTTTTACGCCTCTAACGTTCTCCAGTTTGTTAAGTTTTCGATATTTCTTTTAACTTACAACGTTTTACACTTTAAGTCCCCTGCTTTTTGGTAGCCTGACGACCTGAGCGAAAAGTCGAACACTTTACGGTAGAACAGTTCAACGATGACCGATACGTGCACCGTCGATCCCTACGCAGGCTGATCAAAGTGGTCACCCACCCGCCTACTTACCGCAGCCAGTGTTGCTTGACTTCGGTGTTCTACTGGAAACTGTGTCTTTACAATCAGTTAATTGCCGGACACTTTAGTACCAGTTAAGTATATTTGCGACTACCAAGCGACAAAAGTAACAATAAATAGTCATGGAGACTCTTATGTGATATCATATATATGCTTAATACAATTGTTTGTCTCTTGTCAAATTGCAGAAAAGATAAAAGCATAAAAATTAAGAGAACTGCATAAAGATATTGAACCAACTACCTTTACACTTCTGAGCGTTTGGCATAAGGACAACTCCTCACGGCAATGGCGATCCCAATGCTATACGGTTGTTTTACTTGAGCTTCGCCGTGTAGTATCGTTATTTTTTCGCTAACCGCTCAGAAGTGAATCCCGCTATAGCATTTAATACACATTTTTGCCGTCTTTCGTAAAATTGTGCTATCTGTTTTTCAAACTAAAGCGAGTTTTAAAGCCGTTCTTTGTATTTACAAATAAATCCTCATATGTTCGTAAATAAATAAATAAATAAATACCGCTACCTCTGATGAATAAAACAGTTACCATAATATGATATATCTGAGTTTAATATCCTAAAACAATTCAGTTAAATATTTGAAGCCATCATTCTTGTCCCTTTAATCATTGTTATAATTAAGAAATTATATTATAATAAGAAATAGTTAACCATCAAATTTGTTATTTAAATAAATTTGTTATTTCAAATAAACCGTAGAAGTGTAAACAGATTATTACTTTTCCTCTTGGTAAGATGCAAAAACATCAAAAGAGTTAAAATTACGCAAATATAAATCGTAAAGGGATTGATAATTCTGAAGATCATTTTGGGAATTTTAACGTGATACTTTTTAGAGCATGGCATAAAAACCATTAATTTGGTTACATTTACTTTTGAGATTCGTATTTGATACTAAATGTATTGTAATATTAACTATGATTTTAGAAAGCATAATATTTCTGGCAAGCAATAACAATAGCGAACGGTAAAATTGTCATATGGATAGTTTACCGTATGGTTTGGTTTAATTTATAGAATTGTGGTTTCTTTTATTAGAAATGTCTTCATCCAAGTATGATGATTTTGACAGAATTTTTTTCTCCGTGCAGCAGGCCTGCTATGGGAATCCAAGCGATTCTAGTGGCGTCCATCTAAGGCCAAGAATATGACTTCCACCACACACAAGTCACAACCCGTTTTACAGGGATGGCTAATTACTTTCATTCATCAACAGATCGTAATTTTGATCTGAACCAGAGAACAATAAATCTCCAATTCAGTACTCTCAGAGGTATTGATTTGTTATGGGAACTAGAAGGACTTTGTGACCCGGACAGATTTAACATGCACCAGTCACCGTTTAATACACGAAGATTTTTTCGGCTGGAGGTTAAGAAGTTTCGACACTTTGGTTACCAAAAATTCTTGATATTTCGAAAGCCTGATTGCACAATACTATGGTTTAACTTGGTGGGAACGCTGACTTAATTTAACCCATTATTAAGATTTCAGAAAATTTGCACCATAGTAGGGTTAGGTATCAACATTAAGGCACCAAATAATTCTTGTAAACTAATTACTACAATTATGGTTCTACTGATTATTCCTGATTGTCCTGATTATTCCTGAGTCACATAATTCATGATTATGATTCAACATGAACAGAAACAATCTTTAACCTAATACCTTATTTAAGTTTGAACAAATTTGGATTAACGTGAGGTCAAATTTTTAACAGTCAAACATGCTAAACGGCGCTCATATGCTATGGTTCAGTGAAATTTGGCTCCGTGCCAAATGGGTGAAAAGGAAACTCTTTTGCGCGAGAAATGTATTTTACCGGAAATATTAAGACCAAAAATGCATAAACTCTGCACAGCTAGATTCCTCGTTGGGAGTACATAAAAATTGCCAAAAGAAGCGTTCCTGTACGATCTGTGGGGAGCGGAGTTACAGACCATGTCAACCGTCATCTATGAAAAGGTACCCCGACATAGAGTCGAGTTAACATGTCTTATATACTAGTGAATTGTAGTTGTAATTTTGTAGTGGTAGATACGCTACAGTACTCCCCCACCAGAATTATAGCTATGATAGAATTCGATGAATGGATGCCACTAGTTGATTCATTGCTGTTTTTTGCGAAGCCGGGAGAGCTGTATTAAGATCACCGTATTT
>NC_092213.1:46723663-46734571 GCF_043381705.1 Parasteatoda tepidariorum
GAATAACTGATTTTTACACTTAATCGGTAATCTATACATATAGTAATATCCATCACAAATTTAACAGAAAGGTATTGGATTATGAAGATAAAAACTTCAATGTTGCAATACTTTTTATAATTTGTTAATTAAGGAATTTTTGTCTATATTTGAAATATATATAGTTGAAAATCGTTAATTACACTATCTTAACTTATTATAATCCCACGCTTTCCATTAAACTTTTATTTAATCGTTGATTTTAACTCTTTTTTTTTCGCCGTTGTAATGAAATTGCTTTTTTGAAACAAGTTGATAAGAAATATTGTTTTGGTTTTCGTCATTTTCATTAAATGATTAGTATAAGCCGCTTAATATTTTACGGTGATTACTTACGATGAATAGGTGTCTAAAATCATTATTATTTTGTGTTTAGTACATTAAAATTTTATTAAAAAGTGTTGAACATTAAATACTGCTACAGTCAGTATTATTAATAATCATATGTTATTAATGAGGCTGAATTTATTTGGTTCACGCGTTTCACTATATGTTGACCGTCAGACATTTTGAATTTTTTCAACTTTTCTTTTGGCACCATATTCCCCGAATTGCGATCGGCTATCCTCATTTACAGTACAGTACATCCGGAATTTGTATCGACCGTCCATCGCTGAGATTCGAACCCGGTTCACCTACTTCACTGGTTTCGTTAGATATGTTATTTTTTCCATTGCCCACCTGTGTTAACATCCGTCAATTCAGGCATTTACAGGGCGATTTTGTTGGCCTCTCTTTCAGGGGCACCATATTAGGTGGGCCAACGTCATTCCCATAGTGAGGACAGATAGTACAGAGAAGGAAAGAACATCCATGCCTTGCCCGGGATTCGAACCCGGAACCCAGAACTCTGTACGATCTGTCCTCACTGTGGGAGCGACGTTGGCCCACCTAATATGGTGCCCCTGAAAGAGAGGCCAGCAAAATCGCCCTGTAAATGCCTGAATTGACGGATGTTAACACAGGTGGGCAATGGAAAAAATAACATATCTAACGAAACCAGTGAAGTAGGTGAACCGGGTTCGAATCTCAGCGATGGACGGTCGATACAAATTCCGGATGTACTGTACTGTAAATGAGGATAGCCGATCGCAATTCGGGGAATATGGTGCCAAAAGAAAAGTTGAAAAAATTCAAAATGTCTGACGGTCAACATATAGTGAAACGCGTGAACCAAATAAATTCAGCCTCATTAATAACATATGATTATTAATAATACTGACTGTAGCAGTATTTAATGTTCAACACTTTTTAATAAAATTTTAATGTACTAAACACAAAATAATAATGATTTTAGACACCTATTCATCGTAAGTAATCACCGTAAAATATTAAGCGGCTTATACTAATCATTTAATGAAAATGACGAAAACCAAAACAATATTTCTTATCAACTTGTTTCAAAAAAGCAATTTCATTACAACGGTGAAAAAAAAAGAGTTAAAATCAACGATTAAATAAAAGTTTAATGGAAAGCGTGGGATTATAATAAGTTAAGATAGTGTAATTAACGATTTTCAACTATATATATTTCAAATATAGACAAAAATTCCTTAATTAACAAATTATAAAAAGTATTGCAACATTGAAGTTTTTATCTTCATAATCCAATACCTTTCTGTTAAATTTGTGATGGATATTACTATATGTATAGATTACCGATTAAGTGTAAAAATCAGTTATTCCACATTGTTAGAATTTTCCTTCAAAATTACGGTAAAATTACCGGAAGCAGCCTATCCCTTCGATTAACCATAAAATTACGGTTAGGAACATTTTTTTTATATTTACGGTTTAGAAACCGTTTACAACTGATATGGTAAAAAACCGTAAATACAAAACTTCACGATTTTTTCAACACTTATAACTAACATGGTTTCAGAACCATAAAAATTAAATTTATTGGGCATAAGTTATATTAGGCTTTTCGTTAGATAATGACCATTGAAGTTAGGTTGTGATTGAGTTGTATTTTGTTAAATGAGCTGGTGAATGTGACTTAATTAATTTATCGATCGAGAGGGATAAGAAAATACAGATTTTTATGTAAAGCAACTCTGTGGTACTACATCTATAGGTGAACGATAATATTCTGATAGTCCAGGATCACCAATTTCGGATTACAGGACTCGCGAAAATCTACGTGTGTTGAAGTAATGAAAGAAATAATGTTGTGTCAACGGCAGGATTCGATCTCCCGTTCAGCCAGTCAGTTGACAGATTTGCTCTCTCGGCTACAGTATGTTCCCGAGTGTAAGGAACAAAGTGGCTTCATAAGGTGGACCTAGTTGGGACTGATGAAAATATGGCATTAAATACGTCTTAAAGTTCTCATTTTTTTCTAGCAACTTCGAAAAAATTTATTAAAAGATTTTATTGTAAAATTAAAACGTAAAAAAATTTAAAATTTCTTTTTAATTAAAGCTTAAACTAATATTATTTCTTATTCTTATTTTTGAAATAAAATTAGCTTTTCAAATCTGAAAAACGATTGTTTAATTAAAGTCGGCCGACTGTGTAGTGGCCAGGTAGCTGGCCTTACATCAGAAAGATTATGTGTTCGTATCCCGAACAAGGCATGGATGTTCTTTTATTCTTTGTACTATCTGTCTTTACTGGGGAACGTTTGCCCCCCCCCCCTAATATGGTGCCCCTGAAAGAGTGGCCAACAAATCTGTCCTCTTAATACCTGATTGACGAGTGTTAATTGAAAAAATTTTTTTTTTAATTAAATGATGTTTACAAAAATTAGTACTCTAAAAAAAACAACTCTAAAAAAAACAAAAATTAGTAAAACCCCTTGACCACTACCAGAATATGGCAAATTTTACCATATTCTGGTAGTGGTCCCCATACTTTTTTTCTGAGAGTAAAACTTTATAATCATTATTAAAATTTGAACATTTTTTTTATTGTTATTGTTTAAATTTTATTATTATTATAACTTAACATTTTTTTAATTCCTATTCTTTAAATATTATTATTATTTAAACTTAATTTTTATTATTAACATTTATATTTATCATGATGCGTACGATATTATAAAGCTGAGGTCAAAAGACTTCAATACAAACTTTTGATGGGAATTTGAATATAAATAATTATTTTAAGTAAAATAAATATTTAAAGTCCCTTCAAAAATTTATATTGAAATATTCTGATCGAAGCTCCGTAATTTCGTGCACAACATGATAAATATAAATAATAATAATAATAGAAAAAGAGACTGTGAAAAAAAATTGAATAGACACTATTTAAAAAAGGAATTTATCATTCTTAATAACCAGATTTTAAAATGAAAATAAATCATTCGAAAAAAAAATTATATCTTGCTTAGAAGGCATTGCCACTATCAGATATTTCTTTTTTAGGATTTTTTTTATTCAAGTAAAAAGTATGACAGATGGAAATCGTTTGCAGGTACAATCATGTATAACTTGATTTTTTACAGGAAATCTTTTACA
This sequence comes from Parasteatoda tepidariorum, assembly GCF_043381705.1. Taxonomy (NCBI): domain Eukaryota; kingdom Metazoa; phylum Arthropoda; class Arachnida; order Araneae; family Theridiidae; genus Parasteatoda; species Parasteatoda tepidariorum. The sequence continues at coordinate 46,727,167 of NC_092213.1, forward strand.
ACATGCATCGAACATTGTAACTTCTTTATTTTTAAAATTATTATTTTTATAAATTTAATTTAAGGGTGTCACACTTCTACAGTTGCACCAGTCTTTCAAAAGTAAAAGAATAAATAAAAAGAATTCGTAAGTAAATTTTCACGCAACAAGTAAATCAAAAAAAAATATATATATATATTATTTTTACTTTGTTAAAGTTCCATGAATGAATGGGGAAACGTTGAAAATTTTATTTTTTTGTATGCATTTATTTTTAAAGTTAAAATGTGAAACTGTAATAGAAAATTTTGTTTTCAAGTTTTTGAAAGAAGTGAAATAGAGAAATGAAAAGTAGCAGTTTTTATAAAATTTATGCACTTTATATAAATACTAGCCGCCTAAGGCGGCCAGCTGTCCGCCACGCTAAAGGTTTCCACAAATAAAGTTTTTTAAAACATAGCAGGAAATCTGAAGATTAGTGGACAATTAAAGTGTTCCTGTCCAGCAATTTTGTCTTCATATCCAGTTCTGCTGCAGATGTGTTATAGCTCTTGAGGATGTTTGAAATTATATAGCTACAACGCTTAAGAAAAAAAAAACTAAAATGCTAAATACATGAAAAGAACACGAAAACGAATTAATTTTTTATGGTATCAATTTCTATTTCTATATAATTTTTTATGGTATCAATTTCTATTTCTATATCGCTACAAAAATTATCGTCTTCGCTTAAAAAAAAAAAATAGAGCGTGGAAAGAAGAAGAAAAACTTATTATAACAATTATGAACAGCGACAAATATATCAAAGCGAAGCGTTCTATTTACGTATCGAATATGTTGCCACATTTTTAATACAAAAGTTAAACTTTTCTCCACTTTGATAAATGTAAACTAATGCGAACCTTACAATTAAATTATTAATTCCTTCGTATATTATTGGTTTAAGTTGTCGAAAATTAATATTTCAATTGTAAGGTTCGCATTAGCATACATTTATAAGAGTGGAGAAAAGTATATGCATTTTTTAATAGTTTCTTGAATATGGCTCTTTGAAGACGAAAAAGCATAGATTTTCTTACAAAATGACTGATAACTAAGAAACTAATCCAAATTTTTGAAAAAGAAAAAAAATACTTCTTCATTATGTCAAAACACAATTATGTGCCGAGTTTCGTGCCTGGGCGAGGCTTCTGGGGCGATATATTGTGATTACAGACACACACACAGCCGCGTTTATTATTATGTATAGATATGTATGCGTCTTTAGTTCATTTTAACTTACTGAAAATTAATGATTATTATCTACAAAGTATTTCGTGTCATAAGCGTAAAGCAAGAAATGATTTTGCGCACTTAACGTACACTTTTTAATCAACCGAGCCGGAAAAAATACAATACTAAAAAAATCGCTGAATTTCTTTTAATAAATAATAAAATTTGCAATTAATAAAAAAAAACTTAAAAATTTAGAAAAAAGGGATTTTATGGGAAAATTAGAGAGGTAATTTAAAAAAAGGGATTTTATAGGAAAATTAGAGAGGTAATTTAACAAAAGGGATTTTATGGGAAAATTAGAGAGGTAATTTAAAAAAAGGGATTTTATGGGAAAATTAGAGAGGGAATTTGAAAAAGGGATTTTATAGGAAAATTAGAGAGTGAAATTAAAAAAAGGGATTTTATAGAAAAATTAGAGAGGTAATTTAAAAAAAGGGATTTTATAGAAAAATTAAAGAGGTAATTTAACAAAAAGGATTTTATGGGAAAATTAAAGAGGTAATTTAACAAAAAGGATTTTATGGGAAAATTAGAGAGGTAATTTAAAAAAAAGGATTTTATAGAAAAATTAGAGAAGGGGGGGGGTAAATCTTTTCCCCGCGTTCTTCCTCCATTTTACCCCTGGGCATCTGGTTTTAATTGTTTTCATAAAATTGTGGAAATTAAAAAAATAAAAAAAACTTCTTTCTAAAGATGACGCACATCTAAAAGTACTGAAATTCAGAAGGAGATAAATAACTTATAAAATTGTTTAAAAAAAGTTTAAATATTTCGAAATGGAGTAATATGGTGACAAATATAAACGAGATGTTTACCATGAAGAGCACATGAGATACTAACATGAAGAGCATGAAGATTGAGAAATTTTACTGTTTTATTAATTACACGTATTTCAATTTGCTAGCACAAAATATCGCAGAAACATAACAGTATACATGTTAAATCAAAGGCGAATTGAATAATCCAGCTTATTGTAGACAGTTGCCATAATTTTTTTATCGATTCGAAATTGTTGCTTGATTCCTGGCATAATATAGAGAAAAATAACGAAATTTTCACGATTTAAATCCTTACATATATTCAAAACTAATTCAACATTTAATAATTTTCGATAGTTAAATATTTTCAATATTTTAATGTATTTCAATGTACACAGCTATTTTTCTGATCACACGGAGAAAAAAATTATGGTAAAATTTTCTTCCTGTTATCAAATAAAAAAAAAAAACAAATTTTTGGTTAATAAAACCAAAATACACTCATGGACAAAAAAATTAGCGCACCAAGAAATAATTGCGGGATCGTAACGAAACTTACAATGAAGGTACATGTCGGGGAGATATGCAAATGATTTGAAAAGCAGCGTGATTGCGCAATACGCATAGTCGGTAGAGGGCGTTTAACGTCGTGCTCTGTGGAGTATACAAAAGGTAACCAAAGCTTTTTTGAGTGTGCTGAATCATTTACAAAGGAAGACCTGAGGTAGATGTGCCATTGCGCCTTGTTCGAAGACAATATGAGCTGTTGTCGCAGTTTGAGAGGGGGAGAATCGTCGGGATGATGGAAGCTGGGTGGTCAGCTAGGCGAGTAGCTCGTCAATTAGGCCGCTCTGTTTGTGTTGTGTGGAGGTGTTGGGACCAGTGGACCCGAGAGATGTCATGTACACGAAGACCAGGCTCAGGACGCCTTCGACAGACCAGTCGTAGAGAAGACCGCCACATCGTAAGAAATGCACGCCTACAGCCAAGTGCTTCATCGGCCGCCATCCAGGCACAGGTAGCCTAGGGGCCCATGTGTCTTCTCGAATCATAAGAAGGCGCCTCGCTGAAGAACAATTGGTATCGCGGCACTCATTACGTGTGCTGCCCATAACGCCACCCATCGACGCCTCCGTTTGGAGTTTTGCCGTGCACGAGGAAACTGGACTGCAGCGGAATGGAACCAGGTCGTCTTTAGCGACGAATCCAGATTCAATCTCAGCAGTGATGACAATCGTGTTCGTGTGTCGAGACCCCGTGGTAAACGCCTCAATCCCGCCCTTGCTGCACAGCGACACATCGCCCCCACAGCTGGTGTGATGGTATGGGGTGCCATTGCCTTTTTTTTTTTTTCTTTTCTTCCAGACGTGGACACGTACCTAGGTTTGCAAAACCCTTAACCGTATAGTCCACGTCTGGACGACAGTCTAGCTCGCACAAAGCTCATAACTGCACAATACAGATGACAATAATTCGTATCACATTACTTAAATTTATTAAAAAAAAAAAAAATTTTTTTTTTTTTTGAAGCAAAGAGAACAATAAATGAAGCGAATTTTGTTATATACATAATAATTGAAACAAAATAAGCAAAAAGAAAACAAATAAAGAAAATGTAAACGAGGACGAAATGTATAATGAAGGACAAAATCAAAAACTGTTAAACACTATCAAAATTACATAAGGTGCCATTGCCTACAATACACGGTCACCCTTAGTATTGTTCCGTGGCACCATGACAGACCAGCGGTATGTCCATGAAATCCTGCAACCACATGTGTTGCCACTCATGCAACAGCTCCCAGGAGTCACTTTTCAACAAGCAATGCTGGGCCTCATACGGCAAGGGTGTCACAAGACTGTCTCCGTACTGTTACTACCCTTCCTGCATATCTGGGATCATTTGGGACGGCGAGTTGGGCATCCCACGAGTTTGAACGAAGAGGCAAGGTTGCAGCAAATATGGAACGAAATGTCTCAAGACATCATACAGAACTTGTATGCCTCAATGCCCGATAGTATCGCATCGTGCATTCGCGCTAGAGAGGCTCCAACGGGGTATTAACTCCTCCGTTCTTTTGCCTTTTTCTCTGAAATAAATTATCGTTTTTCTTTGATTTTCTAATCATTTACTTATATCAAAGTAGTCATTACGCATGAAAAATTTTGTTTCATTTTGATGACTCCTTCTTGGTGCGCTAATTTTTTTTTGTCCATGAGTGTATATGGTATTTTAAACCCTTCATTTGGTAATTTTTCTGTTTATATGGTAACAATTCACGGGAAGTTTTGGCTTTCAAAATTATAGTTCTTATTACCCCACTACAAAACTAAAAAGTAAATTTAACATAATAAATGGTTTTTACGCAATGCTCTAAGATATCATGATAAAATTATCGTATTTTGCCTCACTTACCAAAGTTTATCACACATTATAAAACCGTACTTTATTGTTAATTTTACCAAAATTATTATCAAAGCGAGTCGGTAAAAATTATCGAGTTTTTTTGTGTCCCCATAGAGCCTGAAAAACGGTAAATTTTACCATATTCTGATAATTTTTGATTATACTGTTCTTTTTTCAGTGCACTTGTGATCATATGTCAAGAGATTTACATTAGCGTTGCTAGTAAAATAAACTATTCTTTCATAAAAGCATTCGGAAAATATTTTATTTACACCACCAAAATATTATGTGTCAAAAATAATGTCATCATGAAAACACTTTGAGAACAAATAAAGACTCCAGTCAAGTTTTTAGATTTAAAGATAAATAGTTAAATTTGAGCTAATGAAAGGTGCAACAATAAAATGATAGACCAATTTTTTTTAATTACGTATTTCTTAGCATAAGAAAACGGGCGCCCATTTTCAAGACTTGCCAGACGTGGATGAGAAGAAACAAAACTGATTCGAACTATAAAACGTAACGGTAAGCAACATTTAGGGATGGGAAAAAACATTTTTATAAATTTATTCACAAACACTAAACTTTGTTGACACAAATTTTACGAATCACAATTATCCGGTGTTAGAATCACAATGTTTTTTCTTCTCCCTTTAGACCAGGGGTTGCCAAACTTTTTTGATCATCGAACCCTGTATAATTTTTCGAAATCTCCATCGACCCCCACAAACGTAATTTTCTGTTAATTAAAATAAAACTCTATTAGCTGTATTTGTACATTTATTTTATGATTTTAAACATTTGTTAAAGTAATAGTAGGGGGAGAGTTGGATAAAACGGGATACCATTATTGTTTTTATTTACTACGGAATATCTGTTTAGGAAAACAATACATTATTTTTTTTTGTAGCTACAACATTTATTGAAGCACACAAAAAACATATTTTCAACTAATTTTAATGACAGCGAAATAGAAAAAAAAATTCATTTCCAAACTCTTACATATCCCGTTTTAGCATACCTGGGTTGTATAAAACGGGATAGGGTTTACAATGTTTAATTTTTTGCATATATATAAAGATAAAATAATAAATAATGCAAATATATAAATAATTGTTTATGTATAATAATTGTTTATGTATAAAAAAGTCTTCATCAGAGAAATACATTACAATTAGTTCTAAAGAAAGATGTGAAATCATAGAGTCGAAAATAAAATGCTTAATAATGAACGTTAATAACCAAATTTACTATATAAAATAGACCAAATTTTTCAAAAATATATATAGCTAATATAAATAAGTTGTTTAAAAAGCCTAGGCCTACATTAATATATGGCCATTTTAAAATGTAATAATCCAACAAATAAATAGGTGGATAAAACGGGACATGAAAAACTCTATCCCGTTTTATCCAACTCACAAGTGTCCCGTTTTGTCCGACTCCGTCACTTTTTGATACAAACATGGCTGCTGCCTAAATGTGAAAAGAAAATTAGATAGACTGCACGTAAAAATATTGGTAAATAAATGGTTAATTAAATTTAGTACTCACCGGAATTTTATTCCCATACATGTAGGCAGTACAATGTAAAAAACAACGCACGTAAATGTAGAAAATGGCAGAAAAATACAGTAAAAAAGTTCTGAGACCTACAACTTTCTATGAAATAGTGATCTCGAGGCGGGACGCACCGAGAATGATATAATCACGGTCGAATAACACGTTTCTGTCGTTGTCCACTAGATAGCTGCAATAGTCTGGTCCCTAGGCGACGTATCCCGTTTTGTCCGACTATCCCGTTTTATCCAACTCTCCCCTACATTGTGTAACAATAGTTTTATGAAAAATATATTAATATTGAAATTTACAAAAATTTGTCAATTTTGTAATTTTCGTAAAAAATACAAAGTGTGCTATAGTTTTGTCGCGGGCTGTACTAATCCATATTATTAAAGCTTACCTTCTTTTCTGTGCATTGATAATTAAAATTGATATCTAAACCAAACGAATGGTTTTATCGAAAGAATAACTAATTATCCAAAACTATAAAAGTTTTAATAATGACACTGCAAATATTCAACACAGTTTGCGAAGATAGCTGAAACTGCGTATGATATTTGCATTTGTAACGTCAATGCTGGTCACATGTGACATTTGGACAAGCGCACATATGCATATGACTTATAAACTGCGCTGAGTTCGTGCCACTGCGCGGTGGAACGTAAAGACTTGTTTCACCCCAATAAATATACGTTTATTAATTTATGTTTTATAAAGAAACTAATATTGAGTCAATTATAAAAAAAATCACAAATTTTACATACTTAATTAGGTATGTGTCATTTACGTATTGAGAACTGTTTTTTTTAAACCCACAATCGACCCTTCCGATTCGGATCGACCCCCACTTTCATTAAATAGACCCCTGGGGGTCTATATAGACCACTTTGGCGACCTCTGCTTTAGACTATGATTCATAATTTGTTCGGCTAATTTGTGCCGTATTATCATTATTTAAATATTTATTTTAATGATCTATTTATTAGGTTAATCATTTTTTTTTAAATCTACATTGGTGTAAGTAATTAAGAGAATTTGAAGACTTGGTCGATTATCTCTAGAACTACTGGACCGATTTAAATGAAATTTGATACGTACATACATTGATACAATACAAAACAAATAACCATTAAACGATTGTAATGCACACGCATGATCGTGCGTAACACTTGTTGGAGTCTGAAGGTATGAAACAGCGGTCGCAGAATTAACAAAAAAATGGGTTGCTAGGGGGTATCGTTCCTTCTTACAGATATGCAGGCATTGCAGCGTGATTTCATACTTGAAATAGGGCAGTTAACCATTTCCTGTGGCAATTTCATACCTATCGACTCCAACAATTGTTACGCACGATCATGCGTGTGTATTACAATTGTTGAATGGTTATTTGTTTGGTATTGTATCAATGTATGTACGTATCAAA
>NC_092213.1:46735071-46759951 GCF_043381705.1 Parasteatoda tepidariorum
TTTTTGAAATCGTTTAAAACGACACACCCAGCGAGCAAACGATACTGCTATTTAATGAAGAACAAATATTTGAAATTGGCGGCTAATCGCATATCCCCACAGTATGTGACGTCACTAAAAGACCTTGATGATCTCAGCGGCCTTATTTCTCGGTGGCTATAGCTGAACTCCGATTCACTAACCACTGGGTTGCAACGTTCACACTGAGAATAATGCTCAAACATTCCACAAATTTTCAACAAAAAAAAATTTTTTTTTTTTACCTGTACCGTTTTCTATTAACCCTTTCAGGGTTACGTCATATTGAACTAACAAGATCATTCCACTTGTTGTTGAACTTCTGCGATAAGTTTTACACCTCTAACGTTCCCCAGTCTGTTCAGTTTTCGATATTTCTTTTAACTTACAACGTTTTACACTTTAAGTCCCCTGCTTTTTGGTAGCCTGGCGACCTGAGCGAAAAGTCGAACACTTTACGGTAGAACAGTTTAACGATGACCGATACGTGCACCGTCGGTCCCTACGCAGGCTGATCCAAGTGGTCAACCACCCGCCTACTTACCGCAGCCAGTGATGCTTGACTTCGGTGTTCTACTGGAAACCGTGTCTTTACGATCAGTTCATTGCCGGACACTTTAATACCAGTTAAGTATATTTGTGACTACCAAGTGACAAAAGTAACAATAAACAATCATGGAGACTTTTATATCAAGTAAGACATGCTAACTTGATTCTATCTGGAGGTACCTTTTGATAGATGAAGGTTGACATAGTCTGTAATTAAATCCCCTCAATATCACATATATGCTTAATGCAAATAATTGTTTGTCTCTTGTCAAATTGCAGAAAAGATAGCATGAAAATGAAGAAAACTGCATAAAGATATACATTAACGCTTCTGGGCGTTTGGCAAAAGGACAACTCCTCACGGCAATGGCGATCCCAATGCCATATGGTTATTTTACTTGAACCTCGCCGTACAGTATTGCTATTTTTTCGCTAACCGATCAGAAGCGAATGCCGATATAGCATTTAATGCATATTTTTGCCGTCTTTCGTAAAATTGTGCTATCTGTTTTTCAAACTGAAGCGAGTTTTTAAGCCGTTCTTTGTATTTACAAATAAATCCTCATATGTTCGAAAAATAAATAAATACCGCTACTTCTGATTAATAAAACAGTTACATTTTTAAATCATTCTTGAAAAATATCAGTCCAAGTAAGTTGATCTGATTTCGCTGCTCGCTTTATAGTCCCCCCTTTTTAATGTTTTTTCTTTTCTGATTAATAAAACAGTTACCATATTATAATATATCTGAGTTTAATATCTTAAAACAATTCAGTTAAACATTTGAAGCCATCAGTCTTGTCCCTTTAATCATTGTTATAATTACGAAATTATATCAGAATAAGAAATAGTTAACCATCAAATCAGTCATTTAAAAAAATTGCCATTTTAAATAAACCGCAGAAGTATAAACAGATTCTTCTTGGTAAGATGCAAAGACATCAAAAGGTTAAAATTACGCAAAATATAAATCGTAAAAGGATTGATAGTTCTGAAGATCATTTTGGGAATTTTAACGTAATACTTAAGAGCATGGCATGAAAACCATTAATTTGGTTACATTTACTTTTGAGATTCGTATTTGATACTAAATGTAATGTAATATTAACTATGATTTTAGAAAGCATAATATTTCTGGTAAACAGTAACAATAGTGAACGGTAAAATTATCATATGGATAGTTTACCGTTTGGTTTGGTTTAATTTTTAAAATTGTAATTTCTTTTATTAGAAATGTCTTTACCATCCAAGTATAAGGATTTTGCCAGAATTTTTTTCTTCATGCAACAAGCCGCTATGGGAATACGGCAATCCAAGCAATTCTAGTGGCTTCCATCTAAGGCCAAGAATATGACTTCTACCACACACACGTCACAACCCGTTTTGCAACCCGTTGTTTGATAACTCATTACTTTTTTTCATCAACAGATCGTAATTTTGATCTGAACCAGAGAACGATGAATCTCCAATTAAGTACTCTCAGAGGTATTGATTTGTTATGGGAACTAGAAGGACTTTGTGACCCGGACAGATTTAACATGCACCAGTCACCGTTTAATACACGAAGATTTTTTCGGCTGGAGGTTAAGAAGTTTCGACACTTTGGTTACCAAAAATTCTTGATATTTCGAAAGCCTGATTGCACAATACTATGGTTTAACTTGGTGGGAACGCTGACTTAATTTAACCCATTATTAAGATTTCAGAAAATTTGCACCATAGTAGGGTTAGGTATCAACATTATGGCACCAAATATTTTTTTGTAACCTGATTACTACAATTATGGTTCAACTGATGATTAGAAAAGTTATTTAAATTATCAAAGAAATTTTTTTTTTCAATAGATAATTTTGACACGGATTTGCCCGAAATGGATTTGGATTGCCCGAATGGATTTGGATTGCCGAAATGGATTGCCCGAAATTTTTCTTTGATAATTTAAATAATTTTTCTATGTGCTAATCCATACCGTGCAAATCCGCGGCTAAAATTATCTGCAAAAAAGGCAATTTATGTTTCTCTTTTCTATTTTATATTTTTTCTTAAATAAACTACAATATCAGAAAGCACTCTGTTTTGCGGATATAATCGTGTGGACTGAAGAAAAGATTATATCTTTTTTTTCCCCGGATTTTTTTACTTATTATTTCCCCCTTTCTCATATGTCTTTAATTTTTCTTTGTTTTATTCTTCCACCGCAAAACGGCGGAGGNTGCTGTTTTGTGCGAAGCCGGGAGAGCTGTATTAAGATCACCGTTTTTTTTTGAGTGCTGAATGTGAGAGGTGTATTAACTTCACGGTTGTAGTCGCTCCTGTGTTGCCGTTAGCAGTCGAGTGTATGCAAACCAACGTTGTGTGTGATCGAGATGAGACTGAGTAGCAACTGCGTGAGGAGGTGGATAACGATTCAGTCACAAGTAGCAAGTCAACTGTTCAATGTGGACCATCCAACGAAGTAGGCGTTTCCAGATTGATGTGGGCGTTACTGTCAAAGTAGGCGTGTTCATATCGAAGTGGGCATTTTTGCCAAGGTAGGCGTGTTCACATCACGTCCGAAGGTCACCAATGTGGGGGGTGGAGTTACAGACCATGTCAACCGTCATCTATGAAAAGGTACCCCCTGTGTTGCCTCGTTGGGAGTACATAAAAATTGCCAAAAGAAGCGTTCCTGTACGATCCATAGTTTACAAGAAAAATACGAAAAACAAAGTATGACGTCACAGCCGGTGCAAGAGCAAAACACTTTATTGGACATATTCTAGGCGTGCTCAAGCCTGCCTCGACATGCACGGCTGACACTCTGAACATCTGCTTTAAATTGCGCATAGTATACTGCTGTTGATATGTTCAATAAAGTGTTTTTTCTTGCACCGGCAGTGACGTCATACTTTTTTTTTCGTATTTTTCTCGTAAACTATGGATAGTACAGGAACGCTTCTTTGGGCAGTTTTTATGTAGTCCCAACGAGGAATCTAGCTGTTACTTCGCGTAAACGTAACTAAAACACAACTTCAGTATATTTTGAAAGAATACCATCTACCTTTATTTACAAACGACTACCAACAAAAGTGTTGCCATGCAGAGACAACTAAGTTCTTTTATTTAATCTCGTTACTAAGTTAATTACCGGCGTGCAACACTAGCTGTGCAGAGTTTATGCGGTTGTTTTGGGACACCCTGTGTAGATATATTATATTATTTAATATGTTATTTTATGGAAAATCGAAACAGGAAAATGGAGAAAAATAGACTTTTATTAAAATAAGAGCCGAATGATGAGAACATTACATACTGGTGGATAGATAGAGAAGAGAGGATTTAACTTTGAAAAGCGGCTTCTTAAACTCTTTCTGGACAATATATTTAATTATTAGTTGGATTTAGTGAAGTGGAACTGATTAATTTCCCTAGCTACTAACGACAATTCATCACATTTTCTGAGATAATTAGATCAATATTATTACTTTTTTCGTGGGATAGGTTTGAATTGATTTCTCGTTAGACATAAGCTCAATTTGTGTATTAGATTTAATATTTCCATGATGTAATTAGTTTCAGTAATTGCATCGTGTCATTTTTAGGGTCTGCCTTCCTGTTTTTAACAAATAAAAAAATTTTAACTCTAAAATTAAAAACTACTACCTTGTTGCATCCTTTTAATTGTTTTTACACTTGTGTAACTAGTGGATTATTATGTAACACTTTTTTTAAATTTAGCAATAGAAAAAAAACCTTTATGCTACGTGTTTTATATACATAAATTTGCATACTTCCGACAAAAAAAGACGATCCTCTGCAGTTGATTAATTGTTCCTTTTTTAGCGACTCCTACAGATTTGTATTCTAATTTGCATAAATGGCAGAGGCATGCTCAACCGGTAAATGACCGGTTGACAATTGTCACAAGAGATGTTCAGGTGACAGACGGTGGGTGGTGAATTAATGGTTAGATGAATAAGGAATCTTGAAAGAAATATGCCATAAAAGTAAAAGAATTATTCTTATACAAGCGACAAAGAAGCGTGATTCATTATTACTTGAGAACCTTTTGATTGCAAAAGTAGTGTAAGTCTAAAATTTTTCAAGAAAATAATATATACTTTTTTTCATTGAATGTTTTTTTCCATGGGAGAAAAACAACTTGTTGGGAAACTTCTGTTTCAAAATGAAGTTATACAGTGAACAAAATTTAAAATTAATAACCTGTGATCAAGTGATCGGATTTTTACGTAAGGGAAATTCTGGTAAACCTTAAGTATACCATAAAGTCTCAAATACTGATATTTTGAAAACATTTGCTCCGTATTCATGCTTTAATTTAGGTCTATCTGAACTAACTTTTCTCTTCACTTTAAATTTTCTAAGCTTTAGACATGATCTCGCGGTATAATGTCCTCAAAAAAAGCAACATCAATAATTCAAATGCCTAATCGTAATATACAGATTAATTTTTACAGATTTACAAGATGCACTTCTTACAAATAATCATACTTTTTTTCTGTAGATTTGCATTATTTGATCCTTACTCTGTTACAAATTTTTCAGAAAAAAATCCTTAAATAAACATTTATTTTTTAATTGTATTATTAGCATATCTAACTAGCCGACCGGCCTATGTAGGGGGCAGGGAACTGTCCTTGCATCGGAAAGGTTCTGGGTTCGAATCCCGGGCAAGGCATGGATGTTCTTTCCTTCTCTGTACTATCTGTCCTCACTATGGGAATGACGTTGGCCCACCTAATATGGTGCCCCTGAAAGAGAGGCCAACAAAATCGCCCTGTAAATGCCTGAATTGACGGATGTTAACACAGGTGGGCAATGGAAAAAATAACATATCTAACGAAACCAGTGAAGTAGGTGAACCGGGTTCGAATCTCAGCGATGGACGGTCGATACAAATTCCGGATGTACTGTACTGTAAATGAGGATAGCCGATCGCAATTCGGGGAATATGGTGCCAAAAGAAAAGTTGAAAAAATTCAAAATGTCTGACGGTCAACATATAGTGAAACGCGTGAACCAAATAAATTCAGCCTCATTAATAACATATGATTATTAATAATACTGACTGTAGCAGTATTTAATGTTCAACACTTTTTAATAAAATTTTAATGTACTAAACACAAAATAATAATGATTTTAGACACCTATTCATCGTAAGTAATCACCGTAAAATATTAAGCGGCTTATACTAATCATTTAATGAAAATGACGAAAACCAAAACAATATTTCTTATCAACTTGTTTCAAAAAAGCAATTTCATTACAACGGTGAAAAAAAAAGAGTTAAAATCAACGATTAAATAAAAGTTTAATGGAAAGCGTGGGATTATAATAAGTTAAGATAGTGTAATTAACGATTTTCAACTATATATATTTCAAATATAGACAAAAATTCCTTAATTAACAAATTATAAAAAGTATTGCAACATTGAAGTTTTTATCTTCATAATCCAATACCTTTCTGTTAAATTTGTGATGGATATTACTATATGTATAGATTACCGATTAAGTGTAAAAATCAGTTATTCCACATTGTTAGAATTTTCCTTCAAAATTACGGTAAAATTACCGGAAGCAGCCTATCCCTTCGATTAACCATAAAATTACGGTTAGGAACATTTTTTTTATATTTACGGTTTAGAAACCGTTTACAACTGATATGGTAAAAAACCGTAAATACAAAACTTCACGATTTTTTCAACACTTATAACTAACATGGTTTCAGAACCATAAAAATTAAATTTATTGGGCATAAGTTATATTAGGCTTTTCGTTAGATAATGACCATTGAAGTTAGGTTGTGATTGAGTTGTATTTTGTTAAATGAGCTGGTGAATGTGACTTAATTAATTTATCGATCGAGAGGGATAAGAAAATACAGATTTTTATGTAAAGCAACTCTGTGGTACTACATCTATAGGTGAACGATAATATTCTGATAGTCCAGGATCACCAATTTCGGATTACAGGACTCGCGAAAATCTACGTGTGTTGAAGTAATGAAAGAAATAATGTTGTGTCAACGGCAGGATTCGATCTCCCGTTCAGCCAGTCAGTTGACAGATTTGCTCTCTCGGCTACAGTANGCAAGAGACCATCCGGGAGCCTTATCGGTCTATGCCACGCCGTGTGACAGCTTGTATCCAGGCTAGAGGCGGGTCAACATCTTATTGAACTTGTTACTGTAACTCTGCAATAAATCATTCAATTGTTCTGAAATTTTAATCATTTACTATTCTGTACATTGTCTTCCTATCCACCAATTTTCGTTTCAATCGGACAACTCCTTCTTGGTGAGTCGATTTTTTTGTCATAGAGTGTATATCTTTTAAAATAAAACCGTAATTCTGATTAATGGACCAAAATATACTGTATTTAAACCATTCATCTGGTAAATTTTTCATTCATATGATAATGGTTCACTGGAAATTCTGCTTTTAAATATTATAGTTATTATTACCACAGATTTAAAAATAAATGCAAAACTAAAATATAAATTTAATCGTAGAAATAGTTTTCATTGCCCTGCTCTAAGATATCGTAATAAAATTACCCAATTTTGCCACATTTACCAAATTTTATTACAGATTATAAAACCACATTTTATTTTTAATTTAACAGAATGTCATACACCAAAGCACTTCGATAAAAAAAATATCGAGCCCTTTGGTGTTTCCATAGAGACAGAAACACGGTAAATTTTACCATATTCTGGTAGTGGTCACCATACTTTTTTTCTCAGAGTAAAACTTTAAATTGTTATTAAAATTTAAACTTTATTTTTATTGTTATTTTTTAAATTTCATTATTATTATAACTTAACATTTTTTTTAATTATTATCCTTTAAATATTATTATTATTTAAACTTAATTTTTACTATTAGCATTTATATTTATCATGATGTGTACGATATTATAAAGCTGAGGTCAAAAGACTTCAATATAAACTTTTGAAGAGAATTTAAATGTAAATAATTATTTTAAGTAAAATAAATATTTACATTTAAAGTCCCTTCAAAAATTTATATTGAATTATTCTGAACGAGGCTCTGTAATTTCGTGCACAACATGATAAATATAAATAATAACAATAATAGAAAAAGAGACTGTGAAAAAAAAAGTGAATTGAAACTATTTAAAAGAGGAATTTATCATTCTTAATAGCCAGACTTTAGAATCAAAATAAATCATATGAAAAAAAATTACATCTTACTTAGAGGTCATTGCCACTATCAGGTATTTCTTTTTTAGGATATTTTTTTATTCAAATTGAAAGAATGACAAATGGAAATCGTTTGCTGGTACAATCATGTGTAACTTTTACAAGAAATCTTTTACAACATGCATCGAACATTGTAACTTCTATATTTTTAAAATTATTATTTTTATTAATTTAATTTAAAGGTGTCACACTTCTACAGTAGCACCAGTCTTTTAAAAGTAAAAGAATAAATAAAAAGAATTTGCAAGTAAATTTTCACGCAACAAAAGAATTAAAAAAAAATTTCTTTTTATTTTATTTTACTGTGTTAAAGTTGCATATTTTTCAGAGGGGAAACGTTGAAAATTGTATCTTTTTGTATGCATTTATTTTCAAAGCTAAAATGTGAAAGTATAATAGAAAATTTTGTTTTCAAGCTTTTGAAAGAAGTGAAATAGAAAAATGAAAAGTAACAGTTTTTATAAAATTTATGCACTTTATATAAATATATGTATGCGTCTTTAGTTCCTTTAAACTTAATAAAAATTAATGATTATAATCTACAAAGTATTTCGTGTGAAATATTCAAGTATAAGCGTAGAGCAAGAAATGATATTGCGCACTTAACGTACACTTTTTAATCAACCGAGCCAGAAAAAATGCAATACTTAAAAAATTACTGGAATAAACAATTTTTTTAATAAATAATAAAATTTGAAATTAATAAAAAAAACTTACAAATTTAGAAGAAAAGGGATTTTATAGGAAAATTAGAGAGGGAATTTAAAAAAAGGATTTTATAGGAAAATTAGAGGGGGGGGGGTAAATCTTTACCTCCTCCGCGTACTTTCTCCATTTTACTCCTGGATATCTGGATTTAATTGTTTTCATAAAATTGTGGAAATTAAAAAAAAAAATTTTTTTTCTTTCTAAAGATGCTGAAAGTGCTGAAATTCAGAGTGCTGCTGAATTCAGCTAAATGTGCTGAAATTCAGAAGGAGATAAATAACTTATAAAATTGTTAAAAAAAAAAAACTTTAAATATTTTGAAATGAACCATTATGGTAATAAATATAAACGGGAGGCTTAACATGGAAAGCACATGAGATGCTAACATGAGGAGTATGAAGCTTGAGAAACTTTACTGTTTTATTAATCACACGTATTTCTATTTGCTAGCACAAAAGATAGCAGAAACATAACAGTATACATGCTAAATCAAAGAAGAATTGAATAATCCGGCTTATTGCAGATAGTTGCCATTATTTTTTTTATCGACTCGAAAGTGTTACTTGATTCCTGGCATAATATAAAGAAAAATAATGAAATTTTCAAGATTTAAATCCTTACATATATTCAAAACTAATTCAACATTTAATAATTTTCGATAGTTAAATATTTTCAATATTTTAATGTATTTTAATGCACACAGCTATTTTTCTGATCACGCGGAGAAAAAATTATAGTAAAATTTTCTTACTGTAATCAGGTAAAAAAAACAACACATTTTTGGTTAATAAAACCAAAATATATGGTATTTTAAACCCTTCATTTGGTAATTTTTCTGTTTATATGGTAACAATTCACGGGAAGTTTTGGTTTTCAAAATTATAGTTCTTATTACCACACTGCAAAACTAAAAAGTAAATTTAACATAATAAATGGTTTTTACGCAATGATCTAAGGTATCATGATAAAATTATCGTATTTTGACTCACTTACCAAAGTTTATCACACATTATAAAACCATACTTTATTGTTAATTTCACCAAAATCATTTTCAAAGCGAGTCGGTAAAAATTATCGAGATTTTTTGGTGTCCCCATAGAGCCTGAAAAACGGTAAATTTTACCATATTCTGATAGTTTTGATCATACTTTTTATTCAGTGCATTTGTGATCATATGTTAAGAGATTTACATTAGCGTTGCTAGTAAAATAAACTATTGTTTCATAAAAGCAATCTGAAAATATTTTATTTATACTTTCAAAATATTATGTGTCAAAAATAATGTCATTATGAAAACACTTTGAGAACAAATAAAGACTCCAGTCAAGTTTTTAGATCTAAAGATAAATATTTAAATTTGAGCAAATGATAGGTGCGACAATAAAATGATATACCAATTTTTTTCAATTACGTATTTCTTAGCGAATTTTCGATTTTATATGAAAAGCATCTTTTGATCTGTAAAATATCATAACAAACATATAAATTATAGACAGATAAAAAAAAGGTTAGAAAACTATGTTATTTCTAACGTAAACCACAGTAAATATATGCGAAATAAAAAACTTTTTAAAAAATATTAAAGAAAAGATCAAAAGCTTTGGCGGCATAAAAAATCATTTATTTGGAATAAAAGTAAACTTGAAAAATTTTTCATATTTCAAATCTATTACCATTTAGCTTATTTATCATGAGAAGCATTGCAAATGGATTATGTTAAAAAGAGATTTTTTTTCCAAATCACTAAACAATTCATGAAAACAAAACAAATCATAAAAAAAAGATAATAATATTAATTATTTTTCATTTCTAGTTCCAGATCTGAAATTATTTATATATTCAATCGGGCAAATTTGCTACAAATTATAAATGTTAATTTTTGTCTATGGTGAGCAAGCGCAAAATAAAATTAAATAAATAAATAAACGGAACAACGAAATAACTTTAAATTTAAAGACAAGATTTTCACCTACTGCTATTATCTAAATGCTACTTGATTAAATACTTCATTCTCTTCAAAAATATAAAAATCTATTATAATAACTAAGATGTTTCACGCGCTAAAAAAACGGGTGCCCATATTTAAGATTTGCCAGACGTGATTCGAACTATTAAAGTAACGGTAAACAACATTTAAGGATGGGAAAAGACATTTTTATAAATTTATTTACAAACACTAAACTTTGTTAACACAAATTTCACGAATCACGATTATCTGATGTTAAAATCACGAATATTTTCTCTCCCATTAGACTGTGATTCATAATTTGTTCGGCTAATTTGTTGTTGTTGTTGTTACTTTACGTCGCACTAGAGTTGCACAATGGGCTATTGACGACGGTCTGGGAAACATCCCGGAGGATGATCCGAAGACATGCCATCACAATTCTGATCCTCTGCGGAAGGGATGGCACCCCCGCTTCGGTAGCCCGACGACCTGCGAGCGAAGTCGAGCACTTTACGGTAGAACAGTTTAACGAGGACCAATACCGCACACCCTCGGTCCCTACGCAGACTGATCCAAGTGGTCACCCACCCGCACACTGACAGTAGCCAGTGATGCATGACTTCGGTGATCTGCTGGGAACCGTGTCTTAACGATCAGTTCACTGCGGGACCGACTAATTTGAGATTATCATTATTCAAATATTTATTTTAATGATCATTATTTTAATGTACATTAGGTTAATAATTTTTTTTATCTACACTGGTGCAAGAAATTAAGAGAATTTGAAGACTTGGACGATTATCTCTAGAACTAATGGACCGATTTTAATGAAATTTGATATGTATTTACATTGATACAATACAAAACAAATAACCATCCAATGATTGTAATGCACATGCATAATCGTGTGTAACAATTGTTGGAGTCTGAAAGTATGAAACAGCTGTTGCAGAATTAACAAAATAGGGGTATGGTCCTTTCTTACAGATACATAGGCCTTACAGCGTGATTTCATACTTGAAATAGGGCAGATTATCATTTCCTGTGGCAATTGGCTTGAATAGTCCTGTGGCAATTTCATACCTTTCGTCTCCAAAGAGTGTTACGCACGATCATGCGTGTGTATTACAATTGGTGAATGGTTATATGTTTCGTATTGTATCAATGTATGTACGTATCAAATTTCATTTAAATCGGTCCATTAGTTCTAGAGATAATCGACCAAGTCTGAAAATTCTCTTAATTACTTACACCAGATTACAGTTTTTTTTCCTTGCTTAGATAAGACATTTAAAAAATTAAAACTTAGATTTTCCATGCATTCAGACCACGATTTATCTGAAATAAAATTTATTCGAAATTAATATCTTCTCAATGCTTTTTCTTAAAAACAATTTCCGCACTTGTTAATTTAAAAAATAAACTGATAAATACTATATCATACACAAAAAACATTCTCACGTGCCAGTTTTAGCAAACTTCTTGTAGTCAAGACTACAACTGAAATACCATAAGAGCTTCTCAATTCTACGATAAGGTAATGCTTGCTGAATATTCCATCATAAGTGTCAAAGAAACTAAAGAGATTTAAATACGGTGAGGTTAATTTGATGAGGTGCAGTTCCTGCTTTTTCTTGTAGAAATATTTATGTCCACTCCTATGTTGAACTCTCATAAAAAGAAATCATGTTTTATGATTTGAAGTAAAGAAACGTTACACCCATATTTCACCAAGAAATGATGTATTAACTAAGGAACTCAAAATTACAATATTTCAAATTTTCTAGTATTTCAATAGTGCTGTGAATATTCCATTCATTCAATTCCAACTATTAGTTCACATTCTTCTTATATATATTTATATATCTTGTTTAAATTTTCATTAGTTAATAAAATACATTTAATTTATCCACTCAAGTTCAAATATGTTTTTCTAAACTTGTAAAGGAGGCTATTTGTTGTTAATAGAGTTTTTTCAAATATTAATTCATCAATTAAGTTCAATTAATTAATTTTAGTTTGATATAGGAGAGAAAAATTTCTCTTATACAACACCATATATACACTCTATAACAAAAAAAATCGACGCACCAAGAAGGAGTTGTCCGATTGAAACGAAAATTGGTGGATAGGAAGACAATNTATTTTATATTAATTACATTATCATTAATGAAATGAATAAAGATGAGTAAAAAGTTTATTAATCCTCAAGCTCAAATGCATTTTTTAAACTTGAAGTGAATGACACTTGATGTTAATACAGTTCTTTTTTAAAATAATTCATAAATTATAATTATCGTTATTATTTTATATTAATTACATTATCATTAATGAAATGAATAAAGATGAGTAAAAAGTTTATTAATCCTCAAGCTCAAATGCATTTTTTAAACTTGAAGTGAATCGCACTTGATGTTAATACAGTTTTTTCAAATACTAATTCATTAATTAAATTTAATTAATTAATTTTAGTTTCATATGGGGGACAAAAATTTCACTTATACAACACCCTATATAGAAAGGAAAATAGAAAATGGTAAGGAAATTCGCTTTCTACTTTGCCACTTAATATTGTGATTCTGTCATGTGTATATACATATTTATATTAATTGTAATTATTTAATAAAAAGTAACTAAAATAAAAAAAAAATTTGTTGGTCTAAGTAGGAATTAACTTTAATTTTTTTCTTATATTACTTGTTTTAATGATATGTTTGTTTTAATTTGCAAGTTGTGATGTTTTACTAGCTCGTAATCGTACTCTTAAATTGCAAAATGAAGATCCACGTAGTTTAACTTTAAAACTGTTACTAAGAAACCTCAAACAAAATAATGATTTTTATGTATAATAAACAGTAATAATAATGTTTTTACTTTGCTTATACAGTAAAGATACCAAAAGTATTTTCCACATTTAAGAACAATAAAACCATTGTCAGCCATTAAAATAGGGCATCACAAGAAAGTAATAGTAGTTGCATGCTAAAAATTAATATTAATGCAGGCAAGATTGCCAAAAACTCTAACACTAATACAAAATAATCTTGCAGCAATATATTTATTTTAGTCTGTCAGGGATTTTTTCGGATTTCATTTTGTACAAGTTGATATTTTTTCCAAATTTCGGGTATTTCAAAAGAAAAAAAAAATTTTAAATAAATAAATAAAAAAATTGGCTAAATTTCAAAGATAATCATTCTTGAATAGTGACTTGTGCGATTGCAGTAATGCTTTAGTTTTTCCTCGGTTAAATATTAATTTGTGACCCCTATTTTTTATTTTTTTTCATTTAAGGAGATTCTAATGTAGAGATGGATAACTTTTTTATCACAAGAGACCACATTTAAATTAGGCAGTGATAAAGAAGTCCAAAAAATGATAAACATATGCGTTTTCAGTGAAATCATTATAGTTTTAAATAGGTTTATCACTTTACTGCATTATATAGAAATAATGCAAAGTCATTCAATAAAGTAAAAATTTACAACATAAAATATTATTGTATTCGCATAACTCTAATAACATATTACAACATAATTCTCTAATAGTTTTTACAAACTAATGCATATAATTAAATACTGTTTCAAATAAAAATAACAAGGTAGAAGTATTTTTCAATAAATACTTCTTGTCGAGATCTACCAGCTAAAGCGAAATATCTTTATGTAGGAAATAATGTTTATTCATATTAGTTTTTTTCAAAGTAGTCAAAATTGTATTGAACAATAAACAGACCTCTAAAGAAAAGTAAAGTAATAATCCCACTCTCTATTTAATGTTTTTTTTGTTCTTCTATTTCAAATAATTTTCTTCTCTTAAAATTTGACATGATGGAGGAAGAAACGGATATCAAATAGCATCTTTAAAAAAGTTTTAAAAATACAATAAAACTGTATCTTAGTAAAATTTAAGGATAAGTAAAACAATAACTCAAGGACAGATATCTATATGGGATGAGACTCATACAAGCACGTACGGCAACTATCACCATTTCCAGAGGAGAATGCTTAGGGGTGCGGGTTAGAGGGCGAAAAGTAGATACTGTCTGCTTCTCAGAACGGTCACCGTCACGATGTCTTGTGGGTGGCGATTGATTTAGAAACGGGATTAGTGTATTTCAATCAAGGGTGAGCCATTGTAGAGAATGCAGAAGAGTTTCTATAGCTGGACTTTGGCAAACGGAAAAGTGCGCCAGAATGGCTCTAATTTCAGACTATGTAAACACAAAATTGGGTCGGTTCTTCAACATCGATTATAAAATAGAACAAAAATTTCAGACTGCTAGAACTGCAACGCGGCAGCATTCTAATTCATGCTGCAGAGACGCGATGGCTCAGGGGATAGAGCGTTCGATTTTCAATGAGGTGAATCGGGTTCGAATCTCAGCGATGGCTGATCGAGGCGAATCCGCATCCGGCTTACACCGATTACAATGCTCACCCGAAATATCCTCAGTGGTAGACGGATCATGGGTTAGAGACCCTATGCCATCAGGCTAACCATAAGAGATTCTCGTGTTCTGCCTCTCCATGCAACGCAAATGCGGGTCAGTTCCATAAAAAAAATAGTCCTCCTCAGAAAGCAAATTTCTTCGGATACTTGATCCAGGAGTTTCCTTGTCTAATGGATTGGGTTAAAAATTACAAGGCTGCAGAGTTGAACATTAGTAGTCGTAATCCCCAAAATAATAAGAGTGAAGGACGGTGTGTAAAAGTGCTTAGTCCGTCTTACTATAATTCCCTCAGCTCATTATATCCCTAATTTCTCTCTTTCTTTTATAATAATAATAAATAATAATAATAAACGTGAAGAATGGTGTGTAAAAATGCTTAATCTGTCTAACTATAATACTATAATTCTCACAGCCCATTATATCCCTAATTTCTTTCTTCTTTTAAAATAATAATAAATAATAATAATAAACGTGAAGGATGGTGTGTAAAAGTGCTTAGTCCGTTAGACTATGATTCCCTCAGCCCATTATATCCCTAATTTCTCTCCTTCTTTTATAATAATAATAAACATTTTTGACGAATAATATTTTGTAAAATATTTCGTTCTAAATCTAAAATCAGACATAAAGGAATATATGATTATGAATGAAAGCTGTTCTCAGCCCCCTCCCCCCTGATAGATATAAATAAATCTAGAATCAGTTTCATAGAAAAATAATTGAAAGGTCTTTGTGTTGCACAATTTCATTTTCATAAACTTACTCACTTCTATTCTTGTAGGAAATAATACATTTTTTAGAAATATTTAGTTTTATTTTAAAGCTCAGCAAAGTAAAAAAAGTTCAATTGATAAGATAGGACTCGCTGATATGATAATTTCAGTTGGTAAAACAAAGTGAACTCATAAGATATGATAAGTTGATTAGATAAGCCTAATTCAATGATGCATTGAAACAGCTGTTTTAAAAATGTAATTCCATGTATCATCACCACCAATTTGTAGACAAGATTAGATAAGATTCTGCAATAGGCTTATATTAGTTAAATATAATGGTGCAGTACCGTCTTCATGCATGGGCACACCCGAGCAGTGCCCGGGGGCCTCAGGTACTCAGTGGTCCCTTCAGAATCTTACTTTTTATAAATGGTATTAAAAATAACTAAGATTAAACATCATTGCCTTATATAATTTTTTTGAAATAAATATATTCAATTAAATAATGTGTGTATTTTTCTTTTCTTTCTACAAATAGTGACTGATTATCATGCAAATACCAATAATTTGAATAGTTTATCACCAAGAAAACTTAAAAAAGGCAACCGAAATCTAATTTTCTACGTTCCAACGAAGTTTTTAGATACTCGACTCTCACTTCCTGTTCAATTTACGTCTGCAGGGTTCGTACGCACCTACCTGAAAAAAATTAAAAAGTGTTATTAATGTTAATATAATTTTTTTTGATACCAACTTTTAATTTTTTCCAGGTGCGTACGAACCCTGTTCTGTCTTTTTTTTACTTAGATAGTCTTCACTTTCAACAACATCAAGAAGTCCCTTCGGTAAGTAATCAAAGGAACATAGACTTAAATAGTCCGAGAGGTCTTGTTCTGTCTTTTTTTTACTTACATAGTCTTCATTTTCAACAACATCAGGAAGTCCCTTTGGTAAGCAATCAAAGGAACATAGACTTAAATAGTCCGAGAGGTCTTGTTCTGTCTTTTTTTTTTACTTACATAGTCTTCACTGTCAACAACATCAGGAAATCCCTTTGGTAAGTAATCAAAGGAACATAGACTTAAATAGTCCAAGAGGTCCTGTTTTTTTTTTTTTTTTTACTTCCATAGTCTTCACTTTCAAAAACATCAGGAAGTCCCTTTAGTAAGTAATCAAAGGAACGCAGACTTAAATAGTCCGAGAGGAGTTCTTAATTTATTAAGATTAATAAATTAAGAATCGCGCTTTTTTGAAGATACATCCGGGCAACATCACCTATCTAAATTTAATGGATGAAAGTCTAAATAGAAAGGGGGGCAATTTCAGGTAAATGGGATGTCGTTGTCCGAGACAGTTTTAAAACTAGACCTGTAGCAAGAGACAAATTATAGCGTTTTTATTTTGTGATTTGTATTTATTTATTATTTTTAAATTGTATCTTACAAATATTTTTCTTAAATTGTTTGCATTAAAAATTTTTAGGTTGAGAGAAAAATAAACATTTCCTATAAAAATAACATTTCCTGAGATCTTCCTAATTATTTTAATTTCCTCCGATTATTACCTTCAAATTAAATATTATTAATATAAAAGATCCAAAATATTTTATAGTACTAGCAAATTTTTGATTGGTGTCAAGTTTACCCGCCATTGCCTTTGTCCAATATCGAATATTCCAAAGTTTAATTTTTTCCCTTGGGTATAAAATTTTTTTCTTCTGGATTTTATTTAAATGTTTTACTTTACTACCATATTCAATTATAAAATTGTAGTCGGTGACATGACATAGTTTCTGTATAAAATTGCCTGCTTCTCAATAAAGTGATAATACAGAATTGGTAGCACAGGTTTAGGCACAGTGGTTTATGGAATTTTTACATTTTACTTTTTATTTTTTTGTTATAGAACATGACATTTGTTTTTGATTCAACTAAAAAACGTTGCTACTCAAATATTTTATAAGTTCAGCAATGACATTAATAATTATTTTTACAACATACTTCCTTAATTATTATTGCTCATTTACCTACAAACATAGTTCTTAATCCAACTTTGTTTCTATAGGAAACAAATATTGCTTAAGAAAATCTTATTTTATTAATTTATCTTTAAATTTATTAAACTTATTTGGTTCAAGCACTTTAGCATAAATGTGAGCTATTTGTTTACCTGTTGGACAATATTTAATATTTATCAAACCTTCATCAACCTATTCTTTTATGGAATAAAATCTCACGTCTAAATGTCTGCTTCGTTTGTTCATAATTCACTTTTTTTTCTTCAAATCAAACTTCCGCCCTTTGGCTACCTACATTTAAAGATGCAAAAATTATGCTTCTGTTCGTGATGTTGCAACTATTTAATGTTTTCTTGGACACCAACTTAGTGAACCTCCACAGAAAAATATTACATAACCTGTGGTATTTTTACGAGTTTCAGGATCTCCTGCATAGTCAGAATCACAATAGGCAACTAGTTCTTCATCATTACCATCTTTTAAATAAACGATTCATCTTTTAACACTTCCTTTTAGCTATCTTAAAATTCTTTTAGTTTTTGTGATATTTTCCTTTGATGGATTCTCAACATATCTGATATTGTTATTTACCGCAAAAGTATTGTCTGGTCTTGTTTTTGATGAAAGCTAAAGAAGACTTCTAACTATTTCTCTGTATGGGAAATTCATTTTTTTTTCAAGATTTTCTTATCTATTACTTGACATTATCATCGGAGTAATGGTCGATTTTGCTAATCTTGCATTCTGAATTTTTTCTATTATTTGACTTGCATAATGTTCTAGATGAATTTTTATCTCAATTCCATTATTTTTAAAATTTATTCCTAAAAATGGATTTGGTTTTTCACACAATGCCATCTCAAATTCTTTTTGTAAATTTTCAATGAAACTAACAAGTGCTGCTTTGTTAGGACCTATTAAAATTCCATCATCAAAGTATAGGGCTAGTATTATGGTTTTATCTTGATTTATGAAAATGTTCTGATTTTATCTAATTTAAGCCCTTTTCTTTTATGGAATCTTTTAACCTTTTATTCCAAATTAGAGGAGCTTGCTTTAAAACTTTTTGTAGTTTGCATATTTTTCTTTGATCTTCGTATTCTTTTGCCATTTTCATGTATAATGAAAAAAATCAAATTCATCAAATTTTCCATTCATCAATCTTCATCAAATTTTCCATAGAAAATAGCAGTAGTTTTTATGACAAATTTCATCAGATGATGCCCTTCCTTTATCGTTAGACCAAACATAATTCTTAAAGGTGTACAGCTTGCAACAGGATTAAATGTTAGTAGAAAATTTTCACCCCATTTTCGTCACAACCTCTTAGTAAATAATCTTGAAAATCCAATTATTGCTTAGTATTTTCTTATCCTTTGCTTCCTTTTTTTCCAACAACTGTCAACGTTTCATTTTTTCCCAAAGATTCTTTTTCATCTGCAATAGCTTTCTTCTAGCCTTCGCTATCAAGTCCATCTATAGCATCTTGATATGTCAGAAGAACATAATCTTTTAAGTATGCTGGCTGTTTTCTTTCTATTCTTCCTCTTCCTAATTCTTCAGAATTAAATTCGTTCCTTAAAGATTCTGATTTCTTCAGAATTAAATTCGTTCCTTAAAGATTCTGATTTTCGACACATTCTTCTTTAGTTTCTGCAGCAAATATTTTTACAATTTCTGCATCATCTTCAGATTGAATTTCTCCGATTTTTTGAATTGCCTACGTGTTCATGTTAGGTAAATAAAACATTTCTTGAAATTCTTATTCTTCTGTTTTCTTTATTCCATAATCTATAACCATTTGGTGCATAACCAACAAATATGAGTTTAGTACTTCGGCTTTCAAATTTCTTTAACAAGTCAAGATTTTTTGAAAAGACTTTACTACCATATATTTTCAGTCTTGATAAATCAGGCTTTTCCCGATTCCTCATTTCAGCTGGAGTTGTATTTACTGCATTTAATGGACGTTGATTTAACAAATATGTGGCAGTTAATCGAGCTTCACCGCACATTTCTTCTTTGAGATTGGAGTCAAATAACAGTTCTCTTGCCCTATCTAGGAGACTGCGAGTCAAGCGTTCAGTCTTATCATTTAATTGAGGAGAATAAGGAATAGTGTAATCTGAAACAATTCCTTTTGATTTCCTCAAGTTTTTAAATTCATTTAAAATATATTCATCTCCATTATCACAGCAAACTTTTGAAGCACTCAACAACCATTTTGCTTCCACCTCCCTAACATATTTCTTCTAATTTTTTTGTTACCTCAAATTTATTTGCAATTGGATAAACCATAACAAAATGTGTGAAATCATCTGAAAAAGTTACAAAATATTGTATTATGTTCTACTGATCCACAAACATCCGTGAGTGTATTAACTCTAATGGACTAGTTGCTCTAGAATGCTCACTTGAAAATGGCCGGCTAGTTAGTTTTGCTTTAAAAGGTACTTCACAAGGATGAGAAATATTCTTAATTCCATCAGTTTTCAAATTCAGCCCGGTTGAATGATTTACTAATTTCTTTATACTATCAGTGTTTAAATGTCCAAGTTTTCTGTGCCATGAATTGACATTACTTTCGTTATTGGTGACTAGTGCATCTTTTCGTTCATTTAGTTTAACTTCATATGGCCTAGAATTATTCTTTTATCCTTCTAAAATAACATCCCCTTCTCTAAAAATTTCCGCCCTATCTTTAACAAATTTTACTGCGTCATCATTCTCTGCTACGGCATTAACCGATTACGAAATTTTACTCAAATCTGGAACATACAACACATTTTTTAGAATGCACTTTTTAGATTTAATAGTTCCTTATATAACTTCAGATTTATTCGCAAAACCAATTTCTGTCGAAATAGTTATGGTTTTTTTTTGGTTTATCACATGAAAAAAAGATCCAGAATCAACTATCCAAACATCCGAAAAATTAAAACATTTATTTACAGTTAAAATGTAACTCGATCTTGTTTCTTGTTGGTTTTGCGAAAATAACAATCTTTACCAAAGTGATTATTTTTCTTTCATTTATCTGTTGAGCTCTTGCAATCTTTCGCTAAATGAGATGAGCTATTGTTACTTGAAACCTTTTTTTCTTCGTTAAACGATTTTATTTGACTTGTAAGTTTGCATGATTTAGATAAATAATCAGTATTATTACGATTAAAAAATCTTTTAACATGCGTTTTAAAAGCAAACGATTCTTCATTTTCCGCCAATTTCGTATTTTGTTCTTCATTCAATAACCTTGCTGTTAAGTTTTTCTTCTTTTTTCCCCGTAGATTCCCATACACTTCTAAAACATTTTTATTGTTCTTAAAGAATAGATAAAAATTTAGATATAACCATTTCTCCATCGATTTGTTTTTCCAATGCGTTGTAAGTAAAAGCGATGCGTTCTAATTTGCTTACATTAAGTGGAGATATTAAAGTCTATTGAATCTATAATTACAGAATTCTCTTAAATAAAGACAATTATGTTGTTCCGAATCTTTTTAAAAAACACTACATAATTTTGCAAACATGACAAAAGCAGTGTTACATCATCGCCTGTTATATAATCTAATGTTTCTGCGCCATTTTGTTTACTAGTAACGATATCGTAGAAGGAATTGGCTTTTAAGTAAATTGTTGTATGAAACTTCCCGAATGCAAAAATATTTTGATTTTTCAACTTCTCCATATTAATTAGAACACCACTTACCTGAGTCGTATTATTTTCTTTGATTTATTATTCTCCACTTTATTGAACTATTGATCTGTCTTTACGTTCTGGCGCCGATGACCTGTTTGACGCAGTGATTTAAGGAAAGATTCTTGCATATAATACAACACAAACTATACATTCAAACTTATACAGAGTTAATTTTACGTTTTACTTTTTGATGTATTACTTTTTATTTTTTTTTATCGAACATGACATTTTGTTTTTGCTGCTCAACTACGTTGCCACTTAAATATTTTTAAGTATAGTAAAGACATTAATGATTGTTTTTACAACATTGTTTTCGATTATATTAGGATAAAATTGAGATTTAATCATTTTTCAAGGTTACCATCGTATCTTCATCCATAAAATTGTTTTTTGGACTTCATGTTTAATTATTGGCTTACAATGAAAACTCATTAAATGTTTTTAGCCAAGGAGGTTAAGGATTAATTTTAGCAATAGTGTGAAAAGTTATATTTTAATAGGTGCCTTAGAATATTAAATAGGGATTAAGTGTTTATTATTTTAATTGCATACGTTGAGTGAATATAGTTTCTCATGAAATTTAATTGTAAGTAAATATAACTTATTACAATGGATATACAACTGTTTACTGTTTTAATGAATATAAGGCAGTGACTAAATAACTTTATCATGAAATATATATACAAATAAAATTGCACGATTACTTTTAATGTAATAAAAGCCTTAAGTATATAATCTTAATTAAACAAATTAAAAAGCACCATTAACAATCATGATGACTGATTGGCATTTAGAGAAAGAGAGAGAGAGAGAGAAGCTAAGAAAGCATGGAAGCTAATTAAAATAATTTAATTATTTTAATTAGCTTCCATGGTTTTGAAAATTATTTTGAAATTCGAGGAATACAGCTGGTTAGCATGGTAATTTTTTTAAAAAAAATTATGCATAGTTTAAAAGGGCATATTTGTTTTATTCTATGTGCACCATGTTTTTAGGTTAATCAAAATGTGTTTAAATTTGTTACAATTATTGCATATCTTAATAAAAGCTTTATTTTATGTTTGTGTTGTTTTTTAGTTCGATTTGTTAGCTCTATGACATGTTATAAGGCTCCAAAATTTTTCTGCATTCGGAAGGGAGGGGGGTGTTTATAAGAATGACATCTGGTATCCACCCCCACAGGAGTATCCGAGTGCAAAAAGGATTTGCACCTGTAATTAGAACCTCCACCTTTGATGAAATGTCTCGCCCAGAAAAAGGAAAGGAAAGTAACACTGCTGGTGACTTCGACAAAACACAATATGTCGGGTTCAGAGTTGCGAAGATAAATCATGTGACATATTTGCAACAAACAGCAAATACCGTTGTCAAAGGTGGGCGTTATTTTTTTAAAATACGGTGGCGCACAATATATTGAAACCGGTTATCCAGATCCTTTAATCCAATTCTAAACAATAGAACATTAAGCATAGAACAAGTCAAAGAACTTAAATAAATAAATAATATTTAATTCATAAATAATATTTAATTCATAAATAATATTTAATTCATAAATAATTATATCATTAGATTAATACAGCTAAAAACCTTGGTATATATATAAATTCTATATCAAATTATAAAATCTTCACGCTTGAAGTAGTATTGACTTCGTTAAGATTTTTATTTAGTACTAGTTGAATAACCGTTCTCTGTACTGGGGGTCAACTATGGCAATTTTTTTAAGTTTCTCCTAAACGAATTATAGTACTATATATTCATTAATAAAGCTTTTCAGTACATAACTTATTTTGTTACATCAAATACTGTTTTTTAACATATTTTTAAGGCATAACAATAAATATAATTAACGTATGGTAACAGGTAACGCTAGAAATGTTAATTTGTTGATGTAATCACCCATACTACCACGTTCACATTGATCATTCAGTGTATCTGACATAATGAATAAAGAATAGTTAACTTTTTTTTATCAAGAGAGCTACAAGCAAGCAAACGTCACTGATGCTATCTTCAAAATATTTGGAGAAAAAAAAATCGTCTGCATTTTAGTTTATATCAATGGTGCGAACTCAAAACCAATGAGGAAATTTTATTTTTGAAACGTCTTTCCCGAACGATCTAATTAAAATTTTTGAAAATTTTTTTGGATCGAGGGCTACCCTTTCACTCACTATCCTAACTTGAAGACGCTGGCAAAACGGTTCTGAAGTTATAAGAAAGAGGCATGCATAAACTCTTCATTTTATTATCATAGATTATTATTATTATTGTCGAATTGTAAGCTGAGAATTTGAATTATTCTCAAATTATTAGTTGAGCATTTAGACTGTTTTTAGAAACTCTTCAAATACTATTAAAAGTAATAATTAAATTTGAAAATTTTTGTTTTTTGATATTAATATCGAGTTCTTAAAACATGTCGTGGGATAATTTTAAATTCTGTCTCTCTGTAAACCGCAGACGTTATTTTGCTATACGCGAGGATAATTGTTTAAGTTCCGATTTATTTTAAATAACTTTTTGAGGTAGTTAGAGTCCCCTTGCCGTCAGGCTAACTGTGGGAGGTTTTTTGGTTTTCCCCTCCATGAAACGCAAATGCTGGTTAGTTCCATCAGAAAGTCTTCCACGAAAAACATTTCTCCCAATACTTGATCCAGGAGTTCCCTTGTCTTCTGGATTGGGTTCAAAATTACAAGACTATGGCGTTGAACAATAAGAGTAAGTTTATATTCTTTGTACATTATTTCACAATTTAATTGACAGTTCTTATAAATAATTAGACTAAAGTAGTTTATTAAAAAAAGCAGTCAAACAATGAAGTTTTACGCAAATGTAAAAATCCGTAGAAGAGAGCTAGAGTTATTCAAATTATTTTTAAAATGAAAAATAGAATTAAATACATTTGAAACTGAAAAAAAGACGGTTAATTACGTTATATAAAGCGTGCAAGCTTTTCCTCCGTATTGCCTGCCTTTTTACTACAGTTTTTCATCTCTTAATTATTCAAAAATTAAAATATTCATAAATAATTATTAATTAATAAATAATTTATAAATAACAAAACTTAAATATTCATAAATTACTCAAAAATAAAATTTTAATTCATGGTATTTCTTAATTTAAATCGCTGGCATAATACAAGGTTAATTGCAATAAACGCAAACAAATTCAGTTTGATTAAATGACACACCTTTTAAAATAAATCTTAAAACATTTGGAGTGATTCTTTAAGCTTTAAAATATCAGGATGATTAGAAAATACTAGGTTTATTGGAATTACATACATTTGCAGGCTTGTGGGCTCAATTAGCTTACATAACAAATTCTTATAATTTCCCACTCTGTAAATTCTATGTTGATATTAGAAAATAAAACTGAAAATAATGATAAAACTTAAGGAATTTTGATTATTCATATTGATAACAAATTTGTAAAATGTATATTAAATTTGAAAAATTAATCTGTAATTATAATAGTTTATGTGTAAATTTTACATCGATTTACAAATCTTGAGTTATAAGTAGGGTGACCAGACGTCCCCGA
>NC_092213.1:46760451-46791021 GCF_043381705.1 Parasteatoda tepidariorum
TCACTGAGTCTGCTGCGAGAATTTCTCATAACGTGCTTAGCCGCGCTGAATAAGTGCTCCACTGGAGGTCAGGGTATTTAAACAGGAAGTTAGCTGTGAATACATATATTTGGCACATTAATTTTATAAATTAAAAAAACATAAGCATTTTTTAAAAATGTATTTTCTTTTTAATTTTTTTTTAGAAAGTTTACCGAGTTTTAAAAAAAAGTAACGATTTCATTCGACATTTCCGTTACAAATACTTGTACTTTTTCCCTAAAAAAGTAACGAAAGTACAAGTAAAAGTACTAAATTTATAAAGTAACGAAGTACAAGTAAAAGTACGTTCTTTTTACTTGTACCGGCGGTATAAGTAACGAAAGTAAAAGTACTGCCATATATGGTACGAACCCTGTTCTGTCTTTTTTTTACTTACATAGTCTTCACTTTCAACAACATCAGGAAGTCCCTTTGGTAAGTAATCAAAGGAACATAGACTTAAATAGTCCGAGAGGTCTTGTTTTGTCCTTTTTTTTTTTACTTACATAGTCTTCACTTTCAACAACATCAGGATGTCCCTTTGGTAAGTAATCAAAGGAACATAGACTTAAATAGTCCGAGAGGTCTTGTTCTGTCCTTTTTTTAATTTACATAGTCTTCACTTTCAACAACATCAGGAAGTCCCTTTGGTAAGTAATCAAAGGAACATAGACATAAATAGTCCGAGAGGTCTTGTTCTGTCTTTTTTTTACTTACATAGTCTTCACTTTCAACAATATCAGGAAGTCCCTTTGGTAAGTAGTCAAAGGAACATAGACTTAAATAGTCCGAGAGGTCCTGTTCTGTTTTTTTTTTTTTTTTTACTTACATAGTCTTCACTTTCAACAACATCAGGATGTCCCTTCGGTAAGTAATCAAAGGAACATAGACTTAAACAGTCGGAGAGGTCCTGTTCTGTTTTTTTTTTTTTACTTCCATAGTCTTCACTTTCAAAAACATCAAGAAGTCCCTTTGGTAAGTAATCAAAGAAACGCAGACTTAAATAGTCCGAGAGGCTATTTATATTAAGATTAATAAATTAAGAATAGCGCTTTTTTGAAGATACATCCGGGCAACATCACCTATCTAAATTTAATGGATGAAAGTCTAAATAGAAAGGGGGGCAATTTCAGGTAAATGGGATGTCGTTGTCCGAGACAGTTTTAAAACTAGACCTGTAGCAAGAGACAAATTATAGCGTTTTTATTTTGTGATTTGTATTTATTTATTATTTTTAAATTGTATCTTACAAATATTTTTCTTAAATTGTTTGCATTAAAAATTTTTAGGTTGAGAGAAAAATAAACATTTCCTATAAAAATAACATTTCCTGAGATCTTCCTAATTATTTTAATTTCCTCCGATTATTACCTTCAAATTAAATATTACTAATATAAAAGATCCAAAATATTTTATAGTACTAGCAAATTTTTGATTGGTGTCAAGTTTACCCGCCATTGCCTTTGTCCAATATCGAATATTCCAAAGTTTAATTTTTTCCCTTGGGTATAAAATTTTTTTCTTCTGGATTTTATTTAAATGTTTTACTTTACTACCATATTCAATTATAAAATTGTAGTCGGTGACATGACATAGTTTCTGTATAAAATTGCCTGCTTCTCAATAAAGTGATAATACAGAATTGGTAGCACAGGTTTAGGCACAGTGGTTTATGGAATTTTTACATTTTACTTTTTATTTTTTTGTTATAGAACATGACATTTGTTTTTGATTCAACTAAAAAACGTTGCTACTCAAATATTTTATAAGTTCAGCAATGACATTAATAATTATTTTTACAACATACTTCCTTAATTATTATTGCTCATTTACCTACAAACATAGTTCTTAATCCAACTTTGTTTCTATAGGAAACAAATATTGCTTAAGAAAATCTTATTTTATTAATTTATCTTTAAATTTATTAAACTTATTTGGTTCAAGCACTTTAGCATAAATGTGAGCTATTTGTTTACCTGTTGGACAATATTTAATATTTATCAAACCTTCATCAATCTATTCTTTTATGGAATAAAATCTCACGTCTAAATGTCTGCTTCGTTTGTTCATAATTCACTTTTTTTCAATCAAACTTCCGTCCTTTGGCTATCTACATTTAAAGATGCAAAAATTCTACTTCTGTTCGTGATGTTGCAACTATAGATTGTTTTCTTGAACACCAACTTAGTGAACCTCCACAGAAAAATATTACATAACCTGTGGTATTTTTACTAGTTTCAGGATCTCCTGTATTGTCAGAATCACAATAGGCAACTAGTTCTTCATCATTACCATCTTTTGAATAAACGATTCCATCTTTTAACACTTTCTTTTAGGTATCTTAAAATTCTTTTAGCTTTTGTGATATTTTCCTTTGATGGATTCTCATCATATCTGATATTGTTATTTACCGCAAAAGTATTGTCTGATCTTGTTCTTGATGAAAGCTAAAGAAGGCTTCTAACTATTTCTCTGTATGGGAAATTCATTTTTTTTTCAAGATCTTCTTATCTATTACTTGACATTATCATCGGAGTAATGGTTGATTTAGCATCTGGCATTCTGAATTTTTCTATTATTTGATTTGCAGAAGGTTCTAGATGAATTTTTATCTCAGTTCCATTATTTTTAAAAATTTTTCCTAAAAGTGGATTCGGTTTTTCACACAATGCCATCTCAAATTCTTTTTGTAAATTTTCAATGAAACTAACAAGTGCTGATTTGTGAGGACCTATTAAAATTTCACCATCAAAGTATATGGCGAGTATTATGGTATTATCTTGATTTATGAAAATGCACAGTTCTGATTTTACCTAATTTCCTATGCCCTTTTCCTTTGTTAAATCTTAGATACTTGTATTCCAAATTAGAGGAGCTGGCTTTAAATCTTTTTGTAATTTGCGTATTTTTGTTTGATCTTCGTAATCTTTCGGCATTTTCATGTATATTTCTGCATCAAATTTTCCATAGATAAAAAGCAGTAGTTTTTATGTCAAATTTCATCAGATGATACCCTTACTTTATCGTTAGTCCAAACATAATTCTTGAAGGTGTGCAGCTTACAACGGGATTAAATGTTTATAGAAAATTTTCACCATATATTTGTCTCAACCTCTTAGTAAATAATCTTGAAAATCCTATTATTGCTTAGTATTTTCTTACCTTTTGCTTCCTTTTTTTTCCACCAACTGTCAAAGTTTCATTTTTTTCCAAAGATTCTTTTTCGTCTTCAAAAGCTTTCTTCTAGCCTTCGCTATCAAGTCCATCTATAACATCTTGATATGACAGAAGAACATAATCTTTTAAGTATGCTGGCTGTTTTCTTTATCTTCTTCCTCTTCGTAATTCTTTAGAATTAAATTCGTTCCTTAAAGATTCTGATTTTCGACGCATTCTTCTTCAGTTTCTGCAGCAAACATTTTTACAATTTCTGTATCATCATCAGATTGAATTTCTTCGATTTTTTGAATTGCCCACGTGTCTAAAATAAAACAACTCTTGAAATTCTTATTCTTCTGTTTTCTTTATTCCATAATTTATAATCATTTGGAGCATAACCAACAAATATGAGTTTAGTACTTCGGCTTTCAAGTTTCTTTAACAAGTCAAGATTTTTTGCAAAGACTTTACTACCAAATATTTTCAGACTTGATAAATCAGGCTTTTTCTGATACCGCATTTCAGTTGGAGTTGTATTTACTGCATTTAATGGAATTTGATTTAACAGATATGAGGCAGTTAATAGAGCTTCACCCCACATTTCTTCTTTGAGATTGGAGTCAAATAATAGTTCTCCTGCCTTATCTAGGAGACTGAGAGTCAAGCGTTCAGCCTTATCATTTAATTGAAGTGAATAAGGAATAGTGTAATCTTAAACAATTCCCTTTGATTTCCTCAAGTTTTTAATTTCATTTTGAAATATATTCACCTCAGCAAATTTTTGAAGCACTAAACAACCATTTTGCTTCCACCTCCCTAACATATAACTTCAAATTTTTTTGTTACCTCAAATTTATTTGCAATTGGATAAACCATAACAAAATGTGTGAAATCATCTGAAAATGTTACAAAATATTGTATTATGTTCTATTGGTCCACAAACATCCGTGTGTGTATTAACTCTAATGGACTAGTTGCTCTATAACGCTCACTTGAAAATGGCCGGCTAGTTAGTTTTGCTTTAAAACGTACTTCACAAGGATGAGAAATCTTCTTAATTCCATTAGTTTTCAAATTCAGCATATCAGTGTTTAAATGCCCAAGTTTTCTGTGCTATGAATTGACATTACTGTTCTATTGGTCCACAAACTACATAATTGTTCTATTGGTCCACAAACATCCGTGTGTGTATTAACTCTAATGGACTAGTTGCTCTAGAACGCTCACTTGAAAATGGCCGGCTAGTTAGTTTTGCTTTAAAACGTACTTCACAAGGATGAGAAATCTTCTTAATTCCATCAGTTTTCAAATTCAGCATATCAGTGTTTAAATGCCCAAGTTTTCTGTGCCATGAATTGACATTACTTTCGTTATTGGTGACTAGTGCATCTTTTCGTTCATTTAGTTTAACTTTATATATGGCCTAGAATTATTCTTTTATCCTTCTAAAATAATATCTCCTTCTTTAAAAATTTCCACCTTATCTTTAGCAAATTTTACTACGCCATCATTCTCTTCTATGGCATTAACCGATTACGAAATTTTACTCAAATCTGGAACATAGAACAGATTTTTAAAAATCCACTTTTCAGATTTAATAGTTCTTTATGTAACTTCAGATTTATTCGCAAAACCAATTTCTGTCGAAATAGTTATGGTTTTGTTTTGGTTTATCATATGAAAAGAAGATCCAGAATCAACTATCCAAACATCCGAAAAATTAAAACATTTATTTACAATTAAAATCGATGTAACTCGATCTTGTTGGTTTTACGAAAATCTTTATCAAAGTGATTATTTTTCTTTCATTTATATGTTGAACTCTTGCAATCTTTCGCTAAATGAGATGAGCTATTGTTACTTGAAACCTTTTTTTTTTCTTTCTTTAAACGATTTTATTTGATTTGTAAGATTTTATTTGATTTCATATTTTTATCGAACATGAAATTTTGTTTTTGCTTCTCAACTACGTTGCCACTCAAATATTTTTAAATTTAGTAAAGACATTAATGATTGTTTCTACAACATTGTTTTCGATTACAATAGGATAAAATTTAGATTTAATCATTTCTCAAGATTACCATCGTATCTTCATCCATAAAATTGTTTTTTTGGACTTCATATTTAATTATTGGCTTACAATGAAAACTCATTAAATGTTTTTAGCCAAGGAGGTTAAGGATTAATTTTAGCAATAGCGTGAAAAGTTATATTTTAATAGTGCCTTAGAATTTTAAATAGGGATTAAGTGTTCATAATTTTAATTGCATACGTTGAGTGATTACTTTTTAATGTACTACTTTTTACACGATTACTTTTTAATGTAATAAAAGCCTTAAGTATATACTCTTAATTAAACATATTAAAAAGTATACCATTAATAATGATGATGACTTATGGGCATTTAGAGAGAGAGAGAGAGAGAGAGAGAGAAAAGCTAAGAAAGCATGGAAGCTAATTAAAATAATTTAATAATTTTAATTAGCTTCCATGGCTTTGAAAATTATTTTAAAATTTGAGGAATACAACTAGTTAGCATCGCAATTTTTTTCAAAATTATGCATAATTTAAAAATGCATAGTTTAATCAAAATGCACGCACCATTAGATTACAACGTAGACGAGATCCTAGAACTTTTAAAAGAAAACGGCACTTACAACAACAATGTAGACATCATTCAATTCATAAAAACATTGCAGCACAAACATCAACAAAATAAACAACACATCATAGTAAGAGCCTCGCATCGTATCGCAATTCAACTTCTCAAACTTCACTATTTCTTCGCAGGACTAAATAAATGTTTCATAAAAAAACGAATAGTACTTCAACGATGTCGTAACTGCCAATCACTAGGACATCATCAAAACCAATGCCAACAAGTATTTCCTACCTGTGCTAAATGTGGTATAAACGGTCACATGGAAGAAAACTGCGACTCAGCCGAGGACTTATGTATAAACTGCTCGGACTCGAATAAACACTCCGATCCCCGATATGACTGTACCCATAAAGCCTCCCACTCTACTTGTCCCAGTTACCTATCAGAACTTCAACGCTTTGAAGCCAACTACAACTTCAATTTCAACTTTTAGGCGAAATTTATCTTTTCTCATATTTATTTCTTTATTTTCCATTCAATATGTAACCATTTTACAGATTTTCTACTTTAGTCACTTTTACGGCCTTCAAGTTTATTTTGTTTTTCTTTTTGTACTTCTTTCTTTATTTTTTTTATTATGTGTAATTAACTTGTATTATATTTAATCCTTGTATTTTTAAACATTGTGACTTTGTAAATATCTAAATTGTCAATAAATTCTTGCTGACTGGGCTCGTTCATAGGCTGGTGTGGAGCCGGACCAGTAGCCAAGCTTTGGGCTACATGGTAAAGGGTCCATAATGACCTAGGCACATGTCCAAAGCTTGGAGAAAAGAAAAAAAAAGTTTAATCAAAATGCATAGTTTAATGAAAAAATACATGGTTTAATCAAAATGTGTTTAAATTTGTTAAAATTATTGCCTATCTTAAAAAAAGCTTTATTTTATGTATGCGTTGTTTTTTAGTTCGATTTCTTAGCTCGACGACGTGTTATAAGGTTCCAAAACCTTTCAGTGCTCCGGGGGGAGGGTTGTTTATAAGAATGACATCTGGTTACCCATCCCCACAGGAGTGTCCGGGAGCAAAAAGGATTTGCACCTGTAATTAGAACCTCCACCTCTGATGAAATGTCTCACCCAGAAAAAAGAAAGTAAAGTAAGATTTCGACAATATGTCGGGTTCAGAGTTGTGAAGATAAATCATGTGACACATTTGCAACAAACAGCAAATACCGTTGTCAAAGGTGGGCGTTATTTTTCTGAAATACGGTGGAGCATAATATATTAAAACCGGTTATCCAGATCCTTTAATCCAATTCTAAACAATAGAACATTAAGCATAGAATAAGTCAAAGAACTTAAATAAATGAATAAATAAATAAATAATATTTAATTCATAAATAATTAATTCATAAATAATTATAGCATTAGACCACTACAGCGTAAAACCTTGGTTTATATATAAATTCTATATCAAATAATTATAAAATCTTCACACTTGAAGTTGTAAAAAATACGTTAAGATTTTTATTAAGTACTAGTTGAATAACCGTTCTCTGTACTGGGGGTTAATTATGGTACTATATCTTCATTAATAAAGCTTTCCAGTACACAACTTACTTTTGTTATTTCAAATACTGTTGACTTCAAATTATTTTTTTTTGTTTTTCATCATCTTTTTAAAGCATAACTATAAATAAAATTAACATATGGTAACAGATAACGTTAGAAATGCTAATTTGTTGATGTAATCGCCCATACTACCATGTAAATATTAATCATTCAGTGTATCTGACATAATGAATAAAAAATAGTTAACTATCAAGGAACTTTTCTATAAATTCATTTTTTTTTTATTAATGAGAGCTATAAGCAGGAAAACGTCACTGATGCTATCTTTTAAAAAATCGTCTGCATTTTCATTTATATCAATGGTGCGAATTCTAAAGTAATGAGAGAATTCTATTTTTTAAACGTCTCTCCCGAACGATCGAATTAAAATTTTTGAACAATTTTTTGGATCGAGGGCTAAAATGACCCCTTTCACTCACTATCCAAATTTCAAAATTCTGGCAAAACGGCTCTGGAGTTATAGAAAGAGACACACATCTATAATAATAAACTTCTCATTTTATTATTATAGATTATTATTATTATTGTCGATTTGTAAGCTGAGAATTGATACTGATTTCAGAAACACTTCAAATCATATTATAAGTAATAATAATTAAATTTGAAAAATTTTGTTTTTGATATTAATATCGAATTTTTAAAACATGTGGGATTTTTTAAATTCCGGTTCTTTGTAAACCGCAGACGTCGTTTTGCTATGCGCGAGAATAATTGTTGAGGTTCCAATTTATTTTTAATAACATGAAAATTTTTTGAGGTAATTGTGGTATGCCTACTTATCTTTTGGGTAATTAGAAAGCCAGTTATTCACAGCAAAATTAGCTTGCTTTATTTTCACGTCATTTGTAGATAGAATGCAAGTTCATTAAAGTCGCCTTAATAAAGGCTAATTGTATATTAGTTAATGCATAGTGTAATAATTAATTGTACATTAGTCAAAAGCTAATTGTAAATTTTTCAACAATTTTGTTCATTATTTTATTTTATAACTGATTTAATTAGTAGTTAATTAAAATAAAGTAATTAATAAATAGCCTCTGAAAAAGAAAATTTGCAATTAACTGTGAAAAACAGTTCATAAGAATAGAGTAATTCAAATTGTTTCTAATATTTCGAGCACAATTAAAAAAGAAAATAGGCAGCATTTTTGATATTACTTCATAACTTAATTGATAGTAATTAATTAAAGAAAAGTAATTAATAAAATGCTCATGAATAATTATAATTTTTTTTTAACGAAAATGTGAAAATACGCGAACGAGAGCAAGAATTATTCAAATTGTTTCTAATATTTCATATACATTTGAAATAAAAAAAATATGCACAAAAGCAATTACATTACCTCAATTAACCTGATTTATTTCACTTCGTTTGCAACAGGGTCATATATATTGTAAGTTTATATTTTTCTGTATATTATTTCATAATTTAATTGACACTTCTAGTAATTAATTAGACAAAAGTAATTAATTTAAAAAAGCAGTCGAAACATGGAAGTTTTACGCAAATGTGAAAATCCGTAGAAGAGAGCAAGAGTTATTCAAATTATTTCTAAAGTTTAGCTCACATTTAAAACAGTTAATAAAAAAAGAAGGTTAATTACGCTGTATGAAACGTGCACGCTTTTTCACTGTATCAGCTGCCTTTTTACTACAGTATTTCATCTCTGAATTATTCAAATATTAAAATGGATCTTAACAAAATTCATGTTATTTCTCAACTTAAATCTCTGGCATAACGCAGGGTTAATCACAATAAACGCAAGCAAATTCAGTTTGATTAAATAACACACATTTTCTAATAAGTCTAAAGACGTTTGGACTGATTGTTATAAGCTTAAAAAGATACCCCCTGGATGCCCCTTTTCGGGGGCGGGACAGGGCTCAGTAATAAATAAGCTTAAAAAGAACAGGATGATTAGAAAATACTAGGACTTAGCCAAGTCAGGTCACATTAAAAGAGGTCGTCGATATTATTTGTAATTAGCCTTAGGCCTACATAACAAATTCATACATGAATTTGTTATAGCAATTCTTTGTGAATTCATGAATCATATATTTGTTTAAAGCATTCATACGTGAATGCTTTAAATTCGTACATGAAGTAGCTTCCCACTATGTAAAATCCATGTTAATATTAGAAAATGACATTGAAAATAAGGATAAAACTTAAGGAATTATGATTACTGATATTGATATCAAATTTGTAAAATGTACATTAAATTAGAAAAATTAATTATAAATAGTTAATATGTAAACTTTACATTAGATTTACAAATCCTGAGTTATAAGTTAAGCTTTAATACTGAAATAATAAATATTCAAAACCATTCTCACTATTGTTTATTTAATCTCCGAAATCAGAGAGAGAATATTTAACTTCAACAAAAAAATTATATTTCCGTTTAACTTACATAAAATAAATAATGCAACGTTGTTTTTTATTTCTTTCAAACACACTTAAAAGAAAGGAAGACATTTGAGAAGTGAAAAAAAACAACAACCAATCCTCCTCTGATATAACCTTATCAAGCATTTTACACATTTTATCGCTCAAGTTCACCTCACGAGATATTCCGCGCGAATGAGCGTTAGGTCGCCAACAAATTCTGTTTATCGCCTTTTTGGCAATATTCTAGTAAGTCGATTCAAACGCAGACAATCACGTGATAAGGCTATAAACAAAGTATCTTTTTTGTGTTAGGGAGTGTCTCGTTCGAAGCTTTGACCGTCTGATTTTCCCCCCTCACTGTCTGAATTTCCCACCCGACTTGAACCGCCTCTGCGCCGTACGTAGTTTTCCTTTTTATCTAGTAAGTGATTTGGAGTTTTCTCCGCACAGAAGTTTCGATCGTTTTTTTCTTCTTTTTTTTAATTCTTCATTATTACATTTTCTCTTTGTGTATCTTTGTTCTTTTTTTAGTCACGGTTGTTAAGAGGTATTTCGGGCGTTCGTTTTAGGAAGATATTTGTTACATGTTCTTAAATCATAGAAAATGGATTTCGTACACGGGTTATGCAATGGGGATAGATAGTTCCTTGTTCACAAATGGAGCAAAAAATATGCTCCTTTCCGCCGATCTGTAATTAAAATAATATTGTGGAATATTTGTAGTGATTTGGGGATTTAATGCTATCAATCTAATAGGATTTTAATAGATATTTTATTAACTATATTGTCCTACAACGTAATTTTGTTTATTTATTTATTTTTTTCCTCTTAAAGTTGAAGAACCGTTCTTGCTTTAATTCATTTTGCTACATACATAGTTTAAGCAATGCTCTATTCCTTTTTTTTAAATTTTATTTTACATTCCCTTTCGTAATAGAACTTTTTTTTTTTTGTAGTCACAGTAGTTAAAAATGTATTTCGGGCGTTCGTTTAGACAGAAATTTGTTACACGTTTATAAATTCTTTCTGGATACAGTAGAAATTGTATTTTGTACATGGGCTATACTTTTTCATAGTTCCTTGTTCGCGATAAAAAAAATTCCCTTGTGGAATATTTGCAATGTTTTTGAGATTTAATGGAGTCAACTTAGGAGTTTAAACAGATATTTTATGAAAGAAATATATTTTCCCTTGACGTTATTTATTTTTTAAAAGTTGATTCGTTTTTGTTCTAATTCATTTTGCTACATTAATTTTGCATTCCCTCTTGTAATATAATTCTTTATTTATTTATTTTTTTTTTTGTTGTTGACACGGTTGTTAAAAAGGTATTTCGGGCTCTCGTTTAGACAGAAATTTGTTACACGTTTATAAATTCTTTCTGGATACAGTAGAAATTGGATTTTGTACATGGGCTATACTTTTTCATAGTTCCTTGTTCACGATAAAAAAATTCCCTTGTGGAATATTTGCAATGATTTTGAGATTTAATGGAGTCAGCTTAGGAGTTTAAACAGATATTTTATGAAAGAAATATATTTTCCCTTGACGTTATTTATTTTTTAAAAGTTGAATCGTTTTTGCTCTAATTCATTTTGTTATATAAATAGTTTAAGCAATGATTTTTTTTCTTTTAAATTTTTTATTACATTTTTTTCGCACTCAATATCTTTATTCCTTAGTTAGTTCCTGTGGTTAAAGAGGTGTATTTCGTTTGTTCGTTTTATTCAGAAATTTGTTATATGTTTTTAGATCTTCAGCGCAGACAGTTAAAATTGGATTTTGTACACGGGTTATGCTTTTTGATAGTTTCTTGTTCACAAATAATCTGTTTCTGCCAATCTATAATTAAAATTCCTTTGTGAAATATTTACAAGGATTTTGGGACTTAA
The DNA here is from genome assembly GCF_043381705.1 of Parasteatoda tepidariorum. NCBI lineage: Eukaryota > Metazoa > Arthropoda > Arachnida > Araneae > Theridiidae > Parasteatoda > Parasteatoda tepidariorum. The sequence goes on from NC_092213.1 coordinate 46,772,148, forward strand.
TGATATTAACTTAATGGAATTTAAGTAGATATTTTATGAATGAAGCATATTATACAATGATGTTACATATTTTATAAAGTTGAATTCATTTTGTTTTTGAAAAGTTGAATTGCTTTAGATTAAATTTGTTTCCTTATGTAAATTGTCTAAAGAAGGATTTTTTTTTCATCGTTTAAATTTTCCATTGCATTTTCTCTCGCAATATCTTTGTTCTTTATTTTGTCACTGTTGCTAAAGTGATACTTTGGGTGCTCGTTTTACCCAGAAATTTGTTTCATACTTATTTTATGTTTCATGGAGAAAAAGATATCGTGAATTTTTCTGCTGTAATATTATGCATTGACAAAACAGTATGGTCTAAACTACCAGAATTCGGTAAAGTTTACTGAATTTCTGGCTCTATGGGAATACCAAAATGAGCGGAAATTTTTATCGAAGCGCTTTGGTCATGATTTTGGTTAAATTAACAATAAAATATGGTTTTATAATCTGTAAGTATGATAAAATTTGGTAATCATGCTATCTTAGAGCGTGACATTAAAAGCCATTTCTTTGGTAAAATTAGCTTTTAAATTTTGTATTTTTTGCTAAATGTGGGTAATAAGAACCATAATTTTGGACAAATTTTCTTCCGGTAAACCATTACGATATGAATAGAGAACTTACTTAATGTATGGTTTAAATACCGCATATTTTAGTTTTAAATACCAGAATTATGATTTTTTTTCTACTAGAAATGTCTGTGCCATATAGTACAGTAATTTTACCAGACTTTTTTCTCCGTGTAGCAAAAATCGATGGTGTTATGCTTAAAATATTTGACAAAATTTAATCGCTTATGTCTTAATTTAAAACGACCTTACGACCCTTTTTATAAGGTTCGCATAAACAATCTTTACTTTTCACGTAAGAGCAAACGATTTAAGTTTTTTTTAGTCGCTTTAGTTCGTTTCTCTTTGTTCCCATTGCTACAATTGGGTATACTATAGCCTACGTCACAGATCGTGTTATTCCTACTAAATTTAGCTAGATTTAACTAGTAAACAGCATTTTCTGCGAACCTGATTTCTAGCAACAAGTAAAAGCATCAAACGAAGTGTCTTGTACTAAGTCGCTACTCGCCAGGTTGGAATTGTATTAGTCTAGTTCCTTTGGAAATAATTTATATTGTTGTTTTACAGAAGTTTATGAATTTAGTAAGCATATTTAAAACTCAGTTTATTAATTAAACTAAAAGGTAAATGTTATTCCTAGTAAGTGGAAGTAGTTGTGCTTTTTTCATATTATACCCAATTGCTATTGGTGTTCTAAAAGTCTGAATGCTGAAAATATTTTATTACTAGCCACCTAAGGCGGCCAGCTGTCCGCCACTCTGAAGGTTTTCACAAATAAAGTTTTTTAAAACATAGCAGGAAATCTGAAGATTAGTGNTAGAAATTGGATTTTGTACATGGGCTATACTTTTTCATAGTTCCTTGTTCACGATAAAAAAAATTCCCTTGTGGAATATTTGCTACGTACATAGTTTAAGTAATGCATACCTATTTTTAAAATTTTATTTTGCATTCCCCCGTAATATAATTTTTTTTTTGTAGTCACTGTTGTTAAAAATGTATTTCTGGCTTTCGCTTAGACAGAAATTTGTTACGCGTTTATAAATTCTTTCTGGATACAGTAGAAATTGGATTTTGTACATGGGCTATACTTTTTCATAGTTCCTTGTTCACGATAAAAAAATTCCCTTGTGGAATATTTGCAATGTTTTTGAGATTTAATGGAGTCAACTTAGGAGTTTAAACAGATATTTTATGAAATAAATATATTTTCCCTTGACGTTATTTATTTTTTAAAAGTTGAATCGTTTTTGTTCTAATTCATTTTGCAACATAAATAGTTTAAGCAATGATTTTTTTTTCTTTTAAGTTTTCTATTACATTTTTTTCGCACTCAATATCTTTATTCTTTAGTTAGTTCCGGTGGTTAAAGAGGTGTATTTCGTGTGTTCGTTTTATTCAGAGATTTGTTACGTGTGTTTAGATCTTCTATGCATACGGTAAAAATTGGATTTTGTACACGGGTTATGCTTTTTGATAGATTCTTGTTCACAAATAATCTGTTTCTGCCAATCTGTAATTAAAATTCCTTTGTGGAATATTTGCAAGGATTTTGGGATTTAATGATATTAACTTAATGAAATTTAAATAGATATTTTATAAATGAAGCATATTATACAATGATGTTACATATTTTATAAAGTTGAATTCAATTTGTTTTTGAAAAGTTGAATTGCTTTTGTTTAAATTTGTTTCCTTACGTAAATTGTCTAAAGAATGATTTTTTTTCATCTTTTAAATTTTCTATTGCATTTTCTCTCACAATATCTTTGTTCTTTATTTTGTCATGGTTGTCAAAGTGATATTTTGGGTGTTCGTTTCAGCCAGAAATTTGTTTCATACATATTTTATGCTGCACATAGAAAAAGATATCGTGAATTTTTCTGCTGTAATATTATGTATTAAGAAAAAATCATGGTCTAAACAACCAGAAGACGGTAAAGTTTACCATATTTCTGGCTCTATGGAAACACCAAAATGCGCGGTAATTTTTATCGAAGTGCTTTGGTCATAATTTTGGTTAAATTAACAATAAAATATGGTTTTATAATATGTGATAGAATCTGGTAAATATGAGAAAATTTGTCAATTTTTATCATGCTACCTTGGAGCATGGCATTAAAAGCGGTAAAATTTGTTTTTCAATTTTGTATTTTTTGCTAAATGTGTGGTAATAAGAACCATAATTTTGGAAAAATTTATTTCCGGTAAACCATTACGATATGAATAGAGAACTTACTTAATGCATGATTTAAATACCTCATATTTTGGTTTAAATACCTGAATTATGAGTTTTTTTCTTCTAGAAATGTCTGTACCATACACATACAGTACAGTAATTTTACCAGACTTTTTTCTCCGTGTAGCAAAAATGGATGATGTTATGTTTAAAATATTTGACGAAATTGAATCGCTTATATTTTAATCTATAGCGACTTAACGACTTTTTTTATAAGGTTCGCATAAGCAATCTTTACTTTTCTCGTACGAGCAAACGACTGTAGCTTTTTAGTCACTTTAGTTCATTTCTTTTTGTTCCCATTGCTGCAATCGCTATTGGTGTTCTAAATGTCTGAATGTTGACAGTATTTTATTATATTATCGAATCCGAGTATTTCTTCAATTTTAATGTGATAAATAAGTAATTTATAACTGAGAAGCAGCATTTGAGCTAATACACCATTTCGTTGAGTATTTTTGCAAAATTATACTTATTAAGTGTCTATTTTTACCATTTATATTCTGTATTTGTAGTCAAATAAAGGGATTTAATATTTTGATTTGTTGTGTACCTAATTTGGGTTTATTAAACACTTCCGCTAAATCAATGAGAAAATTACATTTTTTAAATGTCTCTGATTTAAAAATATAATTGAAAAATCGAAAATTATATTTGTTTACAACTATATTCATTTGGCTTTAACTGTCGTATTTATAGTGAATAAGATAGAATTCAATCACTTTTTCTTATTAAAAGAAAAGTGATTATATACATACTATTTGAAAACAAAAACTTGTTTCTTTGTAGTAAAATCTCGAACGATCGTTTCGCAAGGAATGATCATTACGAACAATCGAAACAGAAAAATTACGAATAAGCGTCAACGTAAAATATTAAATAATGACTGGAAAATATATAAAAATTAATAAATTTACAATAATTATGACGAACAGTTTTGTTTAAAAAATTAAGTACTTCCTTCAAAAATATTTAAGATTCAAAAGAAGGATAAATAAATTTATTTATTTATTTCAAATATTTGAAAATCTTGGTTGTCAATAAATTTTCTATATTTGTTATTTATTGACTGCTGTTTATTTTCTGAAAGTTCGTGTGAATACAAAATGTTCATTCTTGTCTTTAAAGGCTTTAAGCCCTTCCTCAAATGTTTGCCTCAAATGTTCAATTAGTTGTATTAAGTTCTGTCTTCATCGACATCTCTTTTCAACTTCTGCAACCTTTGTAGAAAATGATACTCTTGGCCACCGCGGCATTATTCATTATTTATTTTATTTCTACAAGCTGTGAGTGGCATCAGTTGGCTTGATTATAATTTTTCATGGCACATTTGTGTTATGTACTTGTCGTTTAAACGCAGAGCTATAAGCGATAAGCAGAGAGCTCGCCGCACTTTACTATACTCAATACTTGTCGTTAGTTCTGACCTGTTTTATTTATAATAAATGTTTTGTCCTAGTTTTATTTCATAATTTCAAACTCAATCTTTAGTATTTATAAACCCTGCAAGCTGGATAAGTTTTTAGAATCGTTTGCAACATTTGGCCCCCAGAACACGGACACGACAAGTAAATTGAATTTCAACTAAAGATTGGCGTTATAGAACGTTTGTGTCTTGTGCTTGTCGTTAGCTCTTACCTGTTTTATTTATGATAAATGTTTTGATATTTATGATAAATGTTGTTAACGCTTCGAATTTTATTTAATAATTTCAAACACAATCTTTAGTATTTATAAACCCTACTAGCTGGACAAGTTTTTAGAACCGCTTGCAACAACCTTTTCTTGAACCGACAACACAAGTTTCAGCATTTTTATCGACTGATTTACCCAAACTGTATAAAATAACACTTTTTTTCCATTATTAGCATCAGAAGTTACTGTTATTCTTCTCTAAACAAATTAACTTCAATTTTTTTTCTCAAATGTCAGTAGAATTTCTGAACATAGAAACGGGAGTCTACTAGTTTTAAGAACGATGCAAACGAGTATTATTAACATTATAAGAATAGCATTTGTGACGGTACCGTCAGAACAAGATGATGCATACGGGAAAACGTAAGACGCGGGATAGAGGCTCAACGTTAGTAATTTATTACCTTAAGAAACCCTTTTGTGACATATTTTTTTCAATACAGTTATACAGGAGTCGTAATGGCTCAAGAGATAAAGGGTTCGCCTTCCAATGAGGTGAACCGGGGTCCGATCCCGGCGATGACTGGTCGATACGAATTCCGCATTCGGCTTGCACCGACCACAGCGCTGACGTGAAATATCCTCAGGGGTAGACGGATCATGGGTTAGAGTCCCCTTGCAGTCAGGTTAACCGTGGGAGGTTCTCGTAAAAGGAAATTAAAATGAAATTAAAGTGAGGTAAAATGAAATTAAATAAAAATAATAAATTATCCATGGTAGCTAATAAAAAGTCAAATAAGAATTGACTTTCAGCCATAAAAACCGTGTTTTATAATTTATTTTTACCACTCAGTGTGTTCTGATGCTATTGATTACGAAAAAGAATAGAATTTAACAATTTTTGTAACTTTTAGAGAAATTTTAGTAGATAAGTAACAAAATTATTCCAGCTGTCCCCATTTTCTCTATTTCCAAAAACCTACTTCCTTTGCCATCATTTATCAATATCTCTTTTTCTCTGACAGATAAATAATTAGAGAAAATGGACTTATAATCTCTTTCTCTAGAAAGCTTGTGCAAAACTGAATCGAAATACGTATGATTCTAAGAAATGTAAGACAAAATATCAAACCACAGAACTGCTTTAAGCTGCTGAGAGTTCCTTAACCTTCGTTTTGTTTAAAATTGTAGTCTCTTTTAAAAGATAATAAATAAAATGATTTACTATTGAAACAGCTGAAATATATTACGCTTATTACATGGATCTTGATTTTTGTTGGCTTTTTCACTTATTACAAAATCAGTCATTAAGGTAATCAAAATGGTACATTCAATTAAAAATTTCGTAATGAGTTGTATCCCATTGTTGTAAAAATTTGCTGTAATTTTCTATCGTTGTTGTCGATACTATTGCTCAATTTGAAAGGATACAATGCCACAAAATGTAAATTAGCACGATATTATAGTTCAAGATGTTGATAATCAAGATAGAGACAATTTTTCTGAAAGTTTAATGTGTTTAAATTACAAAGAACTCAGTTTCAATCACTGAGAAGGATTTATTCACTAATGTTAAAGTTACAATGAGGTGGATTTTTTTCACAGTGCAGCGCAATGGCAAAATTTGCTGACCGAACGCATATAGCACCGCGCTGTTGTAATAAGCTTAACTATAATAATAACTTATGAGCGAGGGGATGAATTTATCGTATTCTTTTATTATTTTAACTAAATTTATGAGATTCTTAATTTGTTTTGTTATTTGTTTAATCTTGGTTGGGTTGATTGGTTCTAATGCCACTTGCCACACGGACAAGCCTGCTTGGTGAAACCGAGCAAATTTAAGGCAGAGTGTGCGATTCTTGTTTTTCAGTGGCGCCATCTATGGCCAAGAATTCGACTTCGCCACATCATACGTCACACCTGTTTATAAGGCGGACCCATTCATACATCCATTCATTCATCCACAGATCGTAATTTTGACCTGAATCAGAGAACGATCGATCTCCAATCTAGTACCCCCAGAGGTATTGATTTGTTATGGGAACATGGAGGACTTTGCGACTCGATAGAATTTTAACATGCATCAGTCACCAACTAAACGGGGAGTCTTCGGCAGGAGGGGTTCGAACCCACGAACTCTCGGACATGGGCCCAGCGCCCTACCGACCAGGCTATCCCGGCACCTTTGTTTTACCTTATTTCTATATGATACTTGGGCATTTCTTTAAGGTTTCGAGTAATAATAAAGACATAGTACACTCATTTTTTTAGTAAGTAAGCTTTCAGTACACAATACGTACATTTCGATTTGATTTATATATTTTAATTTCTATGTTGAATATAACACTTATGTATATGTTTGATATGCACCATTAACCTTTTTTTTTTTAACTAAACGAACGATAAACACGGAAAAGTGTGTGTGTGCACCTTCACACGTAACATCACTCAACTATGACCTAACGCCTAGCCCCATTTTTGGAGAGCTCTACCTTTTTAATGGCTATGGTGGTCACTTTGCAAATAGTCAGGCGACGTGGACAGCTCCTGAAATAACACCCTTCTTTCCAAACATTCACACCACAACCAACGAGAGCCATGACAGATTTAACGTGCACCTTTCTGCGTTTACACGCCGGTTGTTTTGTCTGGTGACAGAATCGAATTCTTTCGAGCAATTCTTTCTCTTCACATCAAGCTATACTTTACTGGCTAGTCTGTGTCAAATCTAGCTGCATTTAGTTCATTTATTCTATTTCCATAAGCCCATAAAATTATCATTTGAATTCAGAGACATCTAATCATTAAACTGCAAGATTCCTTTTTTTAAATTTATCAATCAATACCAAAATGTTTCTTTCTCACTCTTCACGTTTGTGAATCATAGATAGAAATTCATGATAGTTTTCCATTGATGGATAAACATAAATGTTATCATCTTGAATTTCAATCAAAAACCATCACACAGCTCGATGGGATCATCAAATATGCCTAACATCTCAAGTTAGGTATTGGCACTTTTTCATGTTGGGCCGACATAGCATACCCATTACAGTATGTTGAATTTTTATAATGGGCCAAAAAAAAAAAATCCATCATGAATCAACATAATTTACTGGTCAAATTATAATTTTCCATCACAAACTATCATGCCTTTGGTTGGAACCATCAAGACTGTCCCAATACTGAATTAACCCAGCTTTATGTTACGTCAAACGCACTCTCTTTGCTTGGGTTTTAGTGGGCGGGTTTCTTTTACTTTAAACAGTGAATCTTGCCTTTACTATAGTTTGACTAAAGTAAGAACTCCCCTAGCCATTCCTCTGGATCCGTGGCAGTGACTATGGTAACGGGGTATAACTATTTCAAGTAGGGGTGTGGGGTCATTGTTTAGTACAGGTTTTGACTCGGGCCGGAGAAAGAAAGGGAATCTTTTTCTTCTGTCTATTGTGTTAGCCCTAGAGCAGGGATGGCGAACCAATGGCACGCGTGCCATTTATGGCACGCGACACAATATTTTGGGCACTCCACCGATCACAATTGTTGTTACACTATGAATTGTTATTACACAAATGTTATTATGCTATGAAGCATATGTAACAATTAAACTAAAATTCACAAAAAACAAATAAAAATAAACAATTATTAATAAAAAAATTAATACTGAAAAAACAATTAATAACCGTAAAAAACAAGCTAACTATAAATAACTAGCAAAAAAAAATATCAACAGTCCTGCTTAAACTAACATCTTACAATCTAATATAAGTTATTGGTCATCTAATCTCCAACAACAGAAGTCACACTGCTTTTACTTTAAGTTGAATTACGTGTATAACTGAGACATTGCAAAGTGTTGTTTTTTTTCCAATGTAAATAAAGTGTTTTGAGTTGATAGTATATAGTATTATTATTTTCCCAATAATCACGAAGTCAAAATTATTTGACGGCACGTCTATGACCTCATTAAGCAATTTTTTAGAAAAAATGGCACGTTGGTGTATAAAGGTTCGCCACCCCTGCCCTAGAGTAAAGAAAAGGTACCCTCCCTGAAATGCGATATTCTCGATTCCATAGCAGAAGGCCTCAGGCATTGTGGAAGGGGTGTTCGCACCGTAGACAAAGTGTAGGTGTGTTACCAAGCGAAGAGAATGTTGCGCACCCTCTCACCCTCGGTCTACTCTTTTTCTCTAGGTAAAAAAAATAATGGACTATTACGGGTAATTTCCATTAAATGAGTTTTCAATTTATTTTACCAACACTTGGTACTTACAACAAACAAATGGATATTTTAAAATATAGTTAAGTAAACATTATGTTAAAAAAATACTAGGCACAAAATATTGTCAGCATGGGATGAAGAATACATCATTATTCAATGTGAAATGGCTTATTATAACGTATTCTATCGTGAAATAAAGGATGAAGCCCTATTATTAACCTGTTAGCGCCCAGAATCATATCAATAAGATAGCTTTCTTTTTTCTAAAACATACATTGTGTTAGAACAGTTTTGCTACCTACCTCGAAGAATTAAAAGATTCACTTTCACCATAATTTATTATAAGTTGAGATTTTTGTAACTAGATTTAGAATTATAAGGTGCTCGCACTTTTTAAAATGAAATGATGGTTAACAGAAGAAAATAGTCAATTAATTTAACATCGGGATAAAACGGCAAACTACTGGCGAATATTACTTGAAAGATTACTAGTCTATTAGTGGTAAATTAATACGTCTCGTCATCAAATGTTGGGCGTTCTTGGTTAACCAATACCAAACATCCTTTAATGGTAGACCATCATACTACTAAAACAACATTTCCCATCATGAAATGATGACAGTTGTTGGCCCAAAAATTTAACTCATAATTTGTTGGTTGACCATCATTGTAATAACAATATTAGTTAAACAATAAAAGTCAATGACTAATATTAATTAATAAATAAAATTTAAAGCGCCGGCAGCTTTTCCGCTAATTGTTCCAAACGGATTGTCTAGATTCGTTAAAGTATTAACATGATTTTGAAGCAATTATGAAAAATATTTTACATATTACAAAAAAAGTAAAAAGATATTTTTTGTCTAATGTTTAAAAATTTTAAAACAAATAAATGAAAAATAAAGAACAAATATTTTATACCGTATTATTACTGGAGTGCATTATTTGAATTTAACAAGGATTTTTTGAAAACAAAAGTTAATTGGAAATTTAAATACATTTAGCTCATAATTAATATTTGATAATGCTCCAGGCCAGAGCTGATTCACTTCTCTCAGTATAGTATCTTTCAGACATTTTACAGATTTCGACAATTTCATCATTGCTATATTATACTCGAATCAAGGAATAAATAAGACTATTTTTTGTTCTGAAATCTATTTTTCTGAAACCTAGCTTGAGTACCCATAAAATCTGTTTTAATGAATCAAGATCAGGAGAGTTTCCTGGCCACTATAAAAACAGCTCCGTCTCGATTTGGCAAACATTATATACCAAACATTTACAATCATCGATAAGTTTTTTCAATCCTATACTACCGTGTAAAAGAAAAATCAATGTAAGTGGCAAAACATTCAATATTGAGATTTTTATATATTTGGAATTTTTGTGTAGTAAGCTAGTTATTGAAATTTTTTTTCCAAAATTAAATTTTGTTTTATCAATTATTTGATATTCTATTTTAGCGTTTATGGCATCAGCAATAGAAAGAAAATAGTTGAAAAGTAACTTTTCTCGAAATCTGAGAGGCACTGACGTTGTTTTTTCGTTCGCACTGCAGGATACTAACTTGTTGGTTGACCATCATAATGGTAACACAACATCTGTCATCAAAATATGAAGGTTTATCTTGGTTCATCAAAAATCAAACATTGCTTGATGGTTTACCAGCATAACATAAAGCCACATTTTCCATTTTGTAATGATGGAAATTTGTTGGGCCATTAAAAACCATCAAAACTAGATGGAAATTATTGTATGATGGTGAGCATCAACATAAACCATCATAATTCTTTGATGGTACCATCAAGAATTTTGACTTGGGTATATTCTTGTACTGTACTTGAATCAATGAACATAAAAGGCTATTTTTCGTCGGAAATCCATTTTTGCAATTCTTTCCTTGGGTACTTATAGATTTTCTAAGAAATTTATGTCTGGAGAATTTCCCGATCACTTTTAAAACAGCCACTTTTTCGTTTTGGCATAAATGCGTCTTAGAGTTTTCGACACTTTCTTTATTCCAATATCATTCTTCAATCAATGAACAAATAAAGCTATTTTTTCGTTTGCTAATCCATATTTTGTGCGTCTTTGCCTTGATACCCATTATTTCTCTTAGGAATTAAGATCTGGGGAGTTTTCTGGCCTCTCTAAAAAGGCCACATTGAGTTTGAAAGTAATTTATTTATTGTTATTACAAGGAGTCAAATGTCGGTATATTTTAAAGGAAATTTTTTTCTCAATTTAATTAATCTATTATTTTAGTATTTTAGTGGAATACACTCAATGACAACTGCCATGTTATTTTCTATAACGGTTATTATTGCTGTTAATAATGGTAAAGTAATAAAACTGTCATCATTTTTAATATAAATTGCTCGATCTAAAATATTGCGGTACAGAATATAATCATAAGCATCGTTTTTTTTCTCTAAAAACGTGCACTTAAATCTGCAAGTCTGAATGTGAGATATTTAGCTCAAACGCCTCGAAAACTCATTTTATTTTCAAGTTTATGCATTATAAATGAAAAAAAAATATTTTCTTTCATATTTCTTTTATTGGAATATACCATTTCATTACACCAAAAGCATTTTCCACTATAAAAAGTTAAAATCTCCCCACTTTCTTTGGATCTGAACTATTACTAATAGTTTAATGCATGAATTCATGCAAACACTGGCGATTTTTTTTTCATATTTTGTTTGCAAAAGCAATAATCTCTAGTGATTAGCACTGGGGTGGTATAATCAATCATTTGTGTAACAGCAGTCAGTCATCTAAAATTAGACAAGTGAGAGATACAAAGAGTCATCCATCACAAATAGAAAGCTTGAAAAGAATACTGTGGTAGGTTTTAAGTGAACTAAATCACAATGAATAAAGCTTCTTTCACAGAAATAGATAATAGAATTAACAATCACAGATTATTTGTCGTCTTTCAATAGTTGCTTACATGTTATTTGTCTGCTTTTGTTGTTTAATCAGTATCGAAATTGCTCATTTTTGAGAAAAAACATTAGACCGTTTAAAAATGTTTTATTGAGTGGTTGAGTTTTTTTTTTTATTTTTACACTTAATGTTCAAAAAATGAAGGAACAAAAAAATGTATGTTTTAAAATCGAAATAAAAAAAAATTCAAAATTTTGAAATGATGTATGGGGAATATGCTTTAAGATGTATAGATGAAAGAAAAAATAAAATACAAAGAAAGTTTTCGGTTAAACGCTTACGCATTTTTTCATATAAAATTTAGGTATTTCAGGTACTTAGGTACTTTAGATATTTTAGGTATTTAGGTACTCTTATACTTAAAATAAAAAACGGAAAGCCATAATAAATTTTGATTTAGGAATCTGATTTTCACATACATGAAGAAAAAAAATTCTGTGAAAATTACTGTATGAGGTAATGACAATTCTAACTTAATTTTTTTTTCGTTTTTCTCTTTTTTTCTTTATTGTGCCGTGTTTTAGTGATCATATTTAATGCAGCTTTAGCGTTCTTAATATTATCTACTATTAACTTCCTTTCGTTTTCATTTTGTTTCCGTTTTTAATTCGTTTTTCCAATTTCGTGTTTTTGGGACGTTGAGCTTATTTTTTATGGATTTGAAGAGTAATAATAATTTAGAGCCTAGTAAGAAATGAGATAAATATTTTAATTATTCTATGCGTTGTACCTGGTACGATGAACCTAATTCAGAGGGGACATTCAGATCGACATCCTACTACTCTGAAAACAAAAGATTTTTTTGAATTGTTTTCAATTCCCGAATTTTTCCGTCTTATACAGCGTGTGGTGATAAAAGATGTAAAACTTTGCCCTAATATTGACAAAAAACATATAACAATAGCTGTTGCATTAAAAATGTTTTGTGGTTTTTGTAATAGGCAATATGTTGGACAAACCAGTAACTCTCTTAACATTAGAATTAATCAAAATCTTTCAGATATAAACAGTAATGAAATTATCAATAACCAATAATAGAATAAAATTAGGGAACATAATTTTAGATAATAAGATAATTAGATTTAGATAATTAGTATTTTAGATACAGTAGAAGATATCGATTTAAGACTACAATGAAAATTACTACAAGGTTTTATACAACAATTTTACCGTAATGGACTAAACTATACCTTCCAACATAAACAGATTAACTTTATTAACTCCTCAAGTTACTCACTTTTTCACATTGAAAATAAGCATACAGATCGAGGTAAACGGGGATCAATAATGTCTTTTAATAGTGACAAATTAAATAAAATTTTCATTTCTAATATGGTAAAAGGTTTTAATAAACACTATAATATTAAACCAATGAAAGATTTTGTTTTCTCCTTTAAGAATAATGATATATAAAAGCTTCAAGATCTTATTATTAACTTTTATTTTATTAATTTATACTTCGAAATTCTTTGTTCGTGTAAAAGCTAAAATGAGTAAAATTTCCCTAAATATAAAGAAAAATCTAGATAATTTATATTTCGTTATTAACTTTCATAACCTTATTTTCGATAAGATTAAATTTCCTAATATTTTTGAAAATTTAAAAAATTTGTTTCCATTAAAAGATTTTAACATAATATAATAAATCTCTTGGTAGAACTATATTTAATTAAAAATTTAGGGAGGATTAATGCATCCGATTATGCATGTCACTGTGAAGAAGAGAAATATTTTGATTTTGTTGATAAACATCATAAATATGTTATTACTAGTAATTTAAATATTGAAAACTTAGAACTTAGGAAATTAATGATGAAAGGCACAAGATTTAGACCCATTTATCATATATCAATTAATAAAATTCTAAATTACTTTCTTAATCATCTCAGTAGTTTTTGTTTAAAGATATCAAATAGATTCTCTTTACCTTTAGGTATGTTAACAGAATGGAAATGTGGTGTTTATTATTACTTTAAAATTTTTGTTGTCAATAATAAGGAAAATTTAAATAACAATTACAATTCAACAACTTTTTCTAAAATTGTTCAATCAATTAAGCAACTACAATTTTTTTTAATTACCCCCATGGACAAAGCTAACAATAATTATGCAATCTTCTGTAAAAAATTCTATATTGAACTTTTAAATACGGAGTTTAAAATAATAAAAACGTTAAGCTTAATAATTTAAATAATAATATTGTGATTAAAAGAATTTTAGCTTTATATAAGAGGTTAAAAATTAAAATTAGCAATATACGATTTCCTCATTTAATTATCAGTCCTAAAATTCATAAAATTCCTATAAAATTTAGAACAATCACATTAGGGTCTAATACTTACCTAACTAAACCTGGCACCGTTTTCTCTAACTACTTAAATAAAACTAAAAATTTCTTGGGTTATCAGTAATTGTAACGAGCCCTCATCCCCAGATGTCATCCCAGAAAACTACCCCAGATGGCGCAACAGAAATAATAACTTTTATTTTTCAGAAACTTAAAAACAGTAGAAGTAGATGTAATGTAACGAGAGACGCGCCAGGCAGCGCTAATACCTAACTCCATGTTTTCATCACTTTATAATCATCATTTACCATTTCATGTAAATTCATCTTCATCTATTTGTAATTAAAACCAATAAAGGTTTATGATCATCAAATTGGCGGTCTAAAGGTAAGTGGAACATTTTCCACTATTCATATTGAAAACAGGAATTCATTTTAGATTGAACAGTAATCAACCAATTTTAGAATTTATTAAAGATAATAAAATTAATTCTATTGCTACTTTTGATTTCCAGGATGTTTTCAATAGCATTCTCCTTTCTAAACAAAAAATATGTCCTTTTGAATTATTACTATGATGATAAAAGTATCATTAATAGCGATTTTGATTATTGGTAAATTCTAATTAATTTATGCCTTTTTAATAATTACCTTTACCATAGAAAAGATATTTTTCTTCAAATTGATGGAATATCAAAAGGATCTAATTTTTCATCCGTCTTAGATAATTTATTTTTTCACTATTATGAAAAAAATTATGCTCTTAATATTAAATTTGTTTTTAGATTAATTGATAATTTAATTAACTTTAATTTTCAAGATTATACAATTTTATTAAATAATATTTACCCCGAGAAATTAATCTTGCTTCGTAATCATGATGATAATATAACTTTTAATTTTTTGGAGTTGGGTATTAAAAAAGAAGAAAATATCTGATTTGTTAATTTATACGATAAAAGAAATGATTTTAAATTTAATATAAATAAACTAATTACTTCGAATTCTAATGTTTCTAAAAATATCTATTTAAATATCATTTTTAATCAAATGATTAGAATTAAAAGAATGTGTAGTAATATTTATTTATCGAGAAAACAAATAGTCAGTCTTTCAAAATTTGATTAAAAAAAACAATGGACACCCAACTAAATTATTTAAGTTCTATATAAAATCATTGAGTTAATTGTATGTTATTGTAAATGAATTAACTAAAAGCTTTTTTGTTAATTTATATAATTTCTACCATGTGCAAATCCATTTCGGTCAATTCTGTGGCTGAAATTATGTGAAAAACAAACAATTCATGTTTGTATCTCTCTCGCTTTTTTTTTTCTTAAATAAGAGTTAATTTTCTAAAATCATTAAAATTGTATAAATAAATCTTATCTTATTAATTATAAACTTCCTTAAATTATTTAGTATAATATTACCTTTCTCACATCCATTTTCGGGCCCGTCCTTGGCAATTAACAAATCAAACGTGCCTCAGTACTGCAGTAAGAACGCGCTATAAAACAAAATCACTCTATTTACACTTTTACCTCAATTTGCACTTCTGTTTTCATATTTTATAATCTGGCAATCTTATTACGAAAATATTTTAAATAATTCTTGAAGATTTTCTCGTTCATGTAAAGTTCATTTGAATTCGCTACTCGCTTTATAGATTTCGTTTTATGTTTTGTTCTGTTTTTCCTTTACGTTTTATTATGTGTGCTTTTTTTAACGTGATATTTATTTCTTAATGCGTCGATTCTATTTTGTTTCAAATAAACGCTTTTTGAGTGCTCCTCACATTATTGTATTAATATATATTGCTTTGATATATATTGATACAGTATTAGAAAGCACTTCTTTTTGCATTTCGTATTTTAATAGTCTATGGTCACCAATTCAAGACTACAGAACATTAGAAACTTTTCATGTATTGAAGGAATGGAAAAATAATATTAAATATTATTAAATAAACTGGGATTCGAACCCGTGTTGCTGCGCTGTTTAGCCCTCTCATCTATTGAGTGTAACCAGCTGCACGAATCAAAATAGTTTTCTTAAGATGGGCCTAGTTGGCTTGGACAGAATTTTGGTTGCTAGGCCGTTTTAGTTAAAAACAATCAACAAAGTTTTTTTTTTACACTTAACAGTTTGATGGAAAAATTTTTTGTACTGTTATTTTACTGCTATGGTTGACTTTGGTAAAATAACAATTAAATAAATTGCTATTTAGTAGTTTCTATCGAGAAATTTCTAACAGTGCAATTATTACTGTAAAAAGTACGGTATATCAGATCTTTTGTTTTGTTCCAGTAAAAATGGATTTTACCGCAAAAAGTACCAGAGCGCTGAGTACCGGTATTTTTTACCGTTGATCCGGAAATTTTTACATTCTACAACCATACATTATCTCATCAAAAGTTTTGACTACTTTGACTTAAACAAAATAAATAAATAAATATAGAAGAATAAGAAAGGAAATCAATTTGGAGAAAAAAAATTGTTTTGAGTAAAAAGATTTATGATGTTTATGGTGTTTCAGATACAAACAATCCAACTAAAATTGTTCTCTGAAACATTATAAAACTACATCAAACCATTAATTTGGAAAACTAGACAAAATTTATGAGATCGGTGTCATTGGCTTATCAAGTAAAGGGGGATTTAGTCAACGAAAGTAAACAAATTAGTTTTAATATTATAGTTAGTAAGAAAAAACGTTTGTAAATACGTAAACAATCAAATTGATTTAAAACCAAAGGAAGTTAACAGACAGTAGTAAATAAATTTTCGGCTAAAACAATATATTTCTGATCGTGAATCACTGTTAAAATATCGGGTGATAAACAATTTCTGAAAGAGTTATGTGTTTAGGACTAGACAGTAAGTGTCAACGTCTTGTTTACTATTTTAAAACTAGACACTGGATGTTCACGTAAGGTTTGCATTTAGGTTAATAAACGTCTGATAAAGGTTGTTATTGTTGCCAGTCGATATAATCTTTTAATGTACGGGGGAAAAAGTTTTTTTTAATAGTGATTATTTCGTAATAATATTTATATTATGAACTAAAAGAGGTGAGGTTATATTTTATTTTTCCCATTTGGAAAAACCGATTAGAATAGATTTTATTACATTCTAAATTTTATTATATTTTTTTCGAAAGGTTTTCTTTTTAAATTTTTTCTCTCTCACGTAAATTGTCTGTTAAAAGTAGATTCCACTTATTTATTATTTAATTGTATGTGAGCTATAAGCTAGAATTTTGTTTCAGTATCCACATCGTTTTCGTTTTTAAATTAAAATGAGACAAATTCTAGCTTATAGCTATTAAATAATAAATACTCAATATTAAATAATAGCACTCGCAATTAAATAATAAAAAAGTGGAATCTACTTTTAACAGACAATTTACATGAGCTTATAGCTCACACACAATTCAATAATAAATAAATGGAATCTACTTCTAACAGAGTCATCAAATTTTTTATTGTATAATATTTTACATTTATTTTTCTTAACATACGGTTTTATTGGAAATTTATCCATACATTGCACGTAATATATATATATATCCGGCAAAGTATGAAACGCCGGCATTGTATAGAATGACTAGGCATTGTATAGAATGCCTGACGTTTTTAGGCAAAGTATGAAATGTGAGAAGTATTACATACTTTGCCTAGGCATTCTGTATAATGCCGGATGCTATTTAGGCAAAGTTTGAAATAAACGTCCTGATGAGGTTATTATGTAAATGATGTGTATGTTACTGTGAATGAACGAAATTGGTGGTTGTTGACTTTTACCGGTGAATGTTGACAATCACATAGTCGCTTTGGTGAATGTCCGAAATATTTATTACATCCGATTTGATATTAATTTATTCGTGGATATAATTACATTTATTCGATATTTTAATACTTACTGACGATAGATTAGAAGAAACATCAGTGTTTGGAGTATCGGGCAAATGTATATCGGGCAGTGACCCTTGACCTTAAGAAAACATCAGTGTAGGGTATACCGGACAATGGCACTTGACCTAAAACATCAATGTTGGGTATACTAGGCAAGTGTATATCGGGCAATGGCACTTGACCTTAAAAAAAGCATCAGTGTAAGGTATACTGGACAAATGTATACCGAGCAATGGCACTTGACCTTAAAAAAACGTAAGTGTAAGATATACCGGGCAATGGCACTTAACTAGACCTAGTATATATTTCGGACATTTACCAAAGGTCCAGTCATACTAGTTCTGGTTAAGTGCCATTGCCCGGTATACATTTGCCCGGTATACCTTACACTGATGCTTTTTTTAAAGTCAAGTGCCTCTGCCCGGTATACCCTACACTGATGTTTTTTTTAAGGTCAAGTGCGCTTGTCCGGTATACATTTGTCCGGTATACCCTACACAGATGTTTCTTCTAATCTATCGTCAGTAAGTATTAAAATATCGAATAAATGTAATTATATCCACGAAAAAATTAATATCAAATCGGATGACGTTTTGAATTTGTCATTTATGAATGACATTTTGACGAATCGTAGATGTATTTTATACTTTGCCGGTTTCTCATTTGGCATCTATATATATATTTCTCTTACACGGAACCAAAAAAAAAGCCTCATTACAACTCCCCGAATGGCAACGTTAGAAAATCGACCAATGATTGCTGCTAAAAATGTCACATGAGGTGGCTCAACATATAGCGCTTTTAAAAACGGAAACAATAACTAGAGTGAGCATTATCAGGTTGTTCAATTCAGATTCATGCTCTAAAAACATGATATTTAATTTAAACTCAATTAGGAATTAATTAGGCTGGCCTTCTCCATGACTATAAATAAGTCACAAGGTCAGACTTTTGAGAAAATCAGTTTAGTATTGACTAAACAAGTTTTTAGTCATGGACAACT
>NC_092213.1:46791215-46818102 GCF_043381705.1 Parasteatoda tepidariorum
GTGTCTAATAAATAAGTGGAATCTACTTTTATTTAACAGACACTTTACATGAGCTTATAGCTCACACACAATGTTTCCACATTGTTTTCGTTTTTAAAATAAAATGAAACAAATTCTAGCTTATTTGTCTCGTTTATTTTAATTCGCTTGTTTAATTTGTCTCGTTTAATTTTAGTATCTACATCGTTTTCGTATTTAAAATAAAATGAAACAAATTCTAACTTATTTGTCTCGTTCATTTTAGTTCGCCTGTTTAATTTGTCTTGTTTTATTTTAGTATCCATATCGTTCTCGTTTTTAAATTAAAATGAGACAAATTCTAGCTTATAGCTCACACACAATTAAATGATAAATAAGTGGAATCTGCTTTAACAGACACTTTACATGAGCTTATAGCTCACACACAATTTCATAATAAATAAATGGAATCTACTTTTATGGTTTTATTGGAAATTTATCCATATATTGCAAGCAATATATACAAGAGTAATATGAATGCATAAGCAATAAGAATACAAAACAATTAAAATACGAGAACAATAGACGAGACCGTGAAAATTAAGGATAGCAAAATTAAAGTGAGCTACTGTAAAAGGTGTCAGACAAGCCTGCAGCCAAAGGTATTACTCATTTAGCACGACCAAGGAGGCACGTGTGAATTAAGGGATTCACGGACGCGAGTAATTGCATAATATAAAGTATTTATAACTGTCAATTTCTGAAATAAATTTAAAAATATATTTTAAAAAATATATTTTAAAAAATAAATTTAAAAAATATATTAAACATTGATTTATTTGGTTTATTTTTCATCGGAAAAGTTGTTAAAAATTTGCTTACAAAATTGGGGTTATTGAATGTTTGATAGAATTCTGTAAGCATCTTTCACTTCCATTTAAAATGAACTGAATCTCTTTGAAAATTAACTCAAAACTCTCTATAATCAATATTTTAATTGTACCCCGAACTGTAATTAATAAAATAAAAAAATCTGGTTTTAAGGAAGCTTTAAAAGTCGTTATGTGCTTTTAAAATAAAATTTTATTTGAAACTTCGAACTATTATTCAAAACATCTATATATATCTTTCTCTTACACGGTGACAAAAAAAGCCTCATTACAACTCCCCGAATGGCAACGCTAGAAAATCGACCAATGATTGCTTCTAAAAATGTCACATGCCAAATCTACTGAGGTGGCTCAACATATAGCGCTTTTTAAAACGGAAACTGAATTAACCTTAAGCTAGGCAGAAGTGAGTAGTCTTTGTCGATAGATCTCTATTTTAGTATTTTGTCGAAAGCGCTTTTTTTTACGAAATTATATATTACGAATTTATTTGACGATTTTTGATTTATATCACGAATTTATTTGTTTCATTATTGTTATTATTTATTCATTGAAAAATGAGTCTCAGGCGTGCTGTTACGCTTTAAGATTTTATACTACAGCACATTTCTAATAGGTTTAACGAATTACATGTCATGTTGAATTCAATGTTGTTGAATTCAAATTTATCAAATTTATTCAAATTTATTTCATCACATGTTGAATTCAAATTTATTTTAATGACTTAGTATCTACTAAAAAGATGTAATTTTTTTTAAAAAAAATGTTATTATATGGATTTGAATTATTGTTTTGAATTCTTAGAATTTTGTGTATTTGCAAGTTAGTAACGAGCGTAGCGAGCTTGGTTTGCGAAGCATACCATATAAGATTACGTAGCAATTTTTGGGGGTTGGCGAGCGTTAGCGTGCAGGGGGCGCAGCCCACTAGTTTCATTTAAAAACTTTTTCTTATAAGTTGTACATATATTTAGAAACAAAACAAACATTCAAAACAAAAACTTTGGATTATTAACAAAGCGCATACATGGCAACGTTACTTCTAAAAAGTAACGAGTAAAAGTACAAGTATTTTTAAAGAAGTAACGAGTAAAAAGTAAAAAGTTCTGATTTTGAAAAGTAACGAGTAAAAAGTACAATTCAAATTTATCAAACAAGTACAAGTACTAAACAAACAAGTACATGATGTTTATGGNTGTGTGAAATAAAAATCATTTCATACTTTGCCGGCTAATTTCAGGCATTCTATACAATGCCTAGTCATTCTATACAATGCCGGATTTCATACTTTGCCGGTAACATATACAAGAGTAATATGAATGCATAAACAATAAGAATACATAACAATTAAAATACGAGAACAATAGACGAGAACCGTGAAAATTAAGGATAACAAAATTAAGGTGTCAGACAAGAATGCAGCCAAAGGTATTACTCATTTAGCACGACCGAGGAGGCACGTGTGTGTGAATTAAGGGATTCACGGACGCGAGTAATTGCATAATATAAAATATTTATAACTGTCAATTTCTGAAAAAAAATTTAAAAACTATATTTTGCATGCTTGTATGGAGAAGCCAATTAAAAATTTACTTTAAAAATAAATCAACGAATTTATTAAAAAAAATGAGCCAGCGTATATTTATAAATTTATACACTGTCTAACTTCGAATAAAACGCTTTTCCTGTGAGATTTTGAATTTGTCTGCTTATTCCCGTAATTGGGTATAATATAGCCTACGTCACAGGTTGTGTTGTTCCTACTAAATTTAACCCATGAACGGCATTTTCTGCGAGCCTAACTTCAAGCCACAAATAAACAAACGAAGTGTTCGATCGTTTAAATAGCTGCTCGCCAGATTTTATTGCATTATAAAGAAAAGTAATTGAAACTTAATACAACTAAATAAACAACAACAACTAAAACAAATAACAACAACTACTAATAACAATAACTAAATAAACAACAACTAAATTCCATTCGTTTAGCATTGCGTCATATGTTGTTCCTACTAAATCGAAGTAGTTGTGCTTTTTTCATATTATTCCCGTAATTGTATATTTACTGAAAAAGACATATTTTAATTAAGTTAAACATATTATAACACTTTTTAGGAGAGTTTAAAACCTGTTTATTACTTTTATTTTTGATTTATAGATTTTAATGACACATTTTGGATAAAAAAAAAAGCTATTCAAATGACAAAAAATACATTTTATACATTTATTGTAAAATACATAATAATATAATTTTGCGGAAAAGGTATTAAAAATATTAAACATTGATTTATTTGGTTTATTTTTCATCAGAAAAGTTGTTAAAAATTTACTTACAAAATTGGGGTTATTGAATGTTTGACAGAACTGTGTAAGCATCTTTCACTTCTATTTAAAATGAACTGAATCTCTTTGAAAATTAACTCAAAACTCTCTATAATCAATGTTTTAAAAATTCAAATTTTAATTGTACCCTGAACTGTAATTAATAAAATAAAAAAATCTGGTTTTAAGGAAGCGTTAAAAGTCGTTATGTGCTTTATTTTAAAAGCAAAATTTTACTTGAAACGTCGAAATATTATTCGAAACATTTAATTTATATTTTCTTATAAGTTGTACATATATTTACAAACAAAACAAACACTCAAAACAAAAACTTTGGATTATTAACAAAACGTTAATCAATTCTCAGTTTATTTTGTTTGAAAAGATTTCATAAAGGCAGATAAGTTTATATGGTTTAAAAAAGACTTATCGCAACTTAAAAATATTACATTCAAACTTGAGCAGGAACGAGATAACTAAACGCATAGATAAACCATATAATTAAAATAAAATAATACCGTATAACGTGACTTAAATTTCAAATTACATTTTATTTATCGCTATTTAAAAAAAATTATTTATGTATCAATGTATTTAAATAGTTAAATTATGTATCTTTAATCTTTGAATAATGACTTTATCTAGGAACTTTAAAATTTTTACTAAAAACGCCTGCGGCGAGACTGAGTTGAATAACACTTTTTAGACAGAACCAAAAGAACTAAAATATAAAAGATAAAAATTTAACCAATCAATCACCGCAATGATCCATCTGTAAGAATTATGAGCTAAAGGAAAAAACCACTTTTGATTGTCTGTCTTGGCGAAGAAGGAAAATTGCTTTGTTTGGCTAGATGTAACTTCCCTTTGTAGTCCTGTAACTTCATAAACAAAGGAAAAGGAGTAACTTTGAATCCTCAATTTTAATTCTACACAATACTTATAATTCGTTTTCATTTCATTTTATTGCTTCATTAATAATTAGTTTTTACTATCTAAATAATACCTATAATTTGTAAGCATTAGTCGATAGTTTGTAGAAATTGGTTTTGTGGTGTAACTACCACTACAAATAATAATTTTTATTTATTATTTGTACTACAAATAATAAGGTATTTATTATTTGTAGTGGTAGTTACACCACAGTTTCACTTTTTTGTGGTTCTTATTCAGGGGAGAATAGGGAAATTTCACCGGGAGTATAGGGAAAACCTGGAAAGTATAGGGAAATTTAAAATCACCTAAAATAACAGGGAAAATGCAGTGAATTTTGATTTGTTTCTTTACAAACTGGGAAAATACAATGAATTTTATTTCGTATTTTCGTCTTTTAAAAATGGTGACCGCTCAATGCGTAATCTATGGGATATTTAAGGATGATATTCCAACGATACTAAACTATTTAATTTACTATAGCATTATTTAAGTATGTTCACCTGTTTCTTTTTTTCTCTAAGTTTTTCAAGCAGTTAAAACTAGTATAGTTAACCCGATATAGCTTACAAAAGAGAGCAGTGATTGTGTTTCCTCTTAATATATTGTGTATAATATATGCAAGGAAAATGAAAAAAATTGCACATTGTAAAATGAAAATGAAAAATGAAAAAAATTGCAATTTGTAAAATTTTTTAAAAATTTAAGTTGTTATGACAAGATTTGGGACAGATGTGATACATTTTTATCCACCACTTCTTAAGATTTTTATCTACAACAGCTGAATTATACTTTTGGAAAAGTTACCCACATGCAATGTGTTAAGATACCACAGGGAAAAAAAAAGATTCCAGAAAAATTACAGAATTTGTATAGTTATGATCTTTCTGTTATAAAAAGAAAAACAGAATTCTGGGAATGAAAACAAAACTATACGGGATATAAACGGTTCATTTGATAATTTTTTCCGTTCTTACAGAAAAGGCTTACTAGAAATTCAGGTTTTCAAAATTATAGTTCTTATTACCCTACATTTATTAAAAAATATAAAACTGAAAAGTAAATTGTATCTAGTAAATGACTACTATGCCATGCTCTACTGTGTCATGTTAAGAATAACGAAATTCTACCACATTTATTACAAAACGGCATGATACAAAAAAACATCGTTTAATGTTAATTTTACTAAAAGAAAACTAAAGCCATTCCATTGAAACTATCCTGTTTTATTTTATTATAATGTTTACTACTAATGTTCAACTCCGTAGCCTTGTAATTTTGAACCCAATCCCGAAGACAAAGGAGCACCTGAATCAAGTATGGGAGACATTTGCCTTGTGGATGACTTTTCGTGGAACTAACCCACATTTGCGTTACATGGTGGGGAAAACTTACTTACATGGTGGGATCATTGCAGGAATTCGAAATCGGTTCACCTTAACCCTTTAACGGGCCATTTATTTCTAGTAAAGGTAAAGTAAAGTATTTTTGGAATTGAAATTGTTTGAAGAACAGTAGTTGATATAAGAAAAAAATAACTCATTTAGTTTATAAAAATGCCATTTTTTTGGTGGTAAATATATTTAACATGACCTATTAGGAACTTATTGGATCCTATTAGGACCTATTAGGAACCTATTAGGAATATATTTAACATGACCTATTATTTTTCTCTATTTATAAAATAAATTTTATAAGTGCTACATACTTCAAAAGGAATTATGTATTTTATGACTTTTATACGTTTTTTTAAACTAACAAATGGCTACCAATTTTGTTAAACGCACTTCAAGAAAACTGAAGTTATTGACAAATGAAAACCTAAATTAAAAGTGGTAAAAAAGTGGTGGTAAGTATACTTACCACGGCCTTCGAAAGGGTTAATGGAAGGCGAACGCTCTATCCTCTGATCCACCACGATTCCTGTAAAAATTACCGTGCTTTTTCGTGTTCTGATGGAGACAGAGATACGGTAAATTTTATCCTATTCTGGAAGTGTTTACGGCAATTTTTTTCTCAGTGCCTGGGTTAAGGGCCATACCGCGAAAGATAAGAGGGTAAATAAGGAGCCGCGAAGCGATGAATTCGTGTAAGAATATTCCTGGTAAAACAACATAAAATAAGTATGAATTTCTATATTCAATAGTGATAACAATATTGTATAATAGAAATAATTACTAACTAAAAAAAATTATGTATCTAAGAAATGAACTTACGGAAAACAAGTTTATTAATATAGCTGTAGAATGACATCATAATCTAATAAGGATATGATTTTATTGGTAAATTTTCTTAATTACTTTTTACAGTGCATAATTGATTCAATGGAATAACCAAATGAATAATTAAACGAAACAACGAAACATATTGTTCTATGTATTCAATTTCTAATTAAACTGTTAAAGTGCAAAAGGGATATTTTTTTTCAGTTTAATATAATTTATTTTAAGTACAGAAATACATATTTGCAGGAGCAGTTTCTTTAATTAAGAGTATTGAAGTTTCACAGAGAAAATAAATCTTCAAAAATTACCGTATTACACGGTAATGATTCAATAATAAAAATAACCCCAATAATTCTTGTAAATAAAAATAAAATATATGGTATTTAATGGTATTTTCTCAGTTTATATGGTATCAATTTACCGGATATTCTAGTTTTCAAAATTAAAATTCTTATTACCACACATTTAATAAGTAATAGACTGCTGAAAAGTAAATTTGACCGAATAAATAGCTTTTGTGCCATTCTCTAAGGCAGTGACTCTCAACCTTTTTTTTGTTGCTGCACACTTTTAACGATTTCGAAATTTGACGGCACACAATGAAAAAAATTAGATTAAAAGCTGTTTAATTACCTATTTTACACTGTGTCAAATAGTTTGTCATAATAGTTTTGAATGTGAAATTAAATAATATGTACTACAAAAGCACATTTATTAAGGGATTAATTATTTCTTTCGACCAATTTTTTATTAGTTAGTAACAGTTATTTATTTTTTTGCTAGTTAGCTTGTTTAATTGTTAGCTTGTTTTTTATAATTATTAACTGTTACTTTTTGTGATTTCTTGTTAACTAGTTTTTTTGCTAATTATTAATTGTTAGCTTAATTTTTGTTAGTTATCTTTTGTTAATTTGTCTTTTTAGTTACCCTTTGTTAATTTGTTTATTAATTGCATAGCTTACTTTAATGATTAGCTCTTACAACATTTTTTAAAATTGTGTGTCATATACAATTTAAACACTTCCATCTAATTACTTTAAGATTGTCAGAGACAATACTATCGCCAACAAAGATGTTCACGCGGTTAAAGCGAGGAAAAATTATAAAAAGTTTTTATATATCTATACACTTTTCTTTAATTTAAATTTTACTCATAATAAAAAAAGCATTCTAATTTTTATTGTATCATTTCTAATATTTGGTGGTACATTTTAAGAATTTGGTGGCACACAAAAGTGCCGCGGCACAGTGGTTGAGAATCACTGCTCTAAGGTTTCGTGATAAAATTACCAAATTTTATCACATTAACCAAGTTTTATTACATAATTTGAAACTATATTTTGTTGTAAAAAAAGCACTTCTAAAGCACTTCTATAAAAACTCCCAAGAATTTAGGTGTTCTTACAGAAAAGTTTACCATATCAGGTAGTTTTAACCATCCTTTTTTTCTTTCTCATTGTAGTTATTGTTATTCAAGATAAAGATTTCGTTTTAACCAACACAGAAATTGTTGTTCCGAGAAAAGAAAATGATACATTTGAGTTGAGATGCATTTGTTTGATGCTCACGCTAATATAATATATATTTGTTTTTTTTTTCTTAATAATAATAAGACCTATGAAAACAGTGTTTGTTGATACTGCCTTATCACAAATAATAAGTTTATTAACTTCCGTTGGATATCGTCAAATTTGCGGAATAACTGATTGTTAAATTCATTATCATACGAACTGACTGTTGGATTCTGAAGCACTAATTCGCTGATTCATGTAATTAACTGATTATCTAATATGCTGATTGATGCATTCTCTTATCTTTCTTTATCCTCTTGTTATGTAAAGGAATATTCATAATAGCCGATGCCATGGTGATAAGAATCTATATTATTTTTTAAAAATAAAAATAAAAAACAATCTTAAAATTTGCATGCCTTAAAAATAAATAAATGAATAGAATAAAATAAAACAAACACGTGAAAAAAATCTAAAAAATTACCCCGTTTATAAGAAGTTAATAAAAAAAGAATCACCTACTAATAAAAGAATGTGCTTGAAAAGAAATTCTTGTTATGTAAAGGAATATTCAAAATAGCCGTTGACAAGGTGATGAGAATGTATAATATTTTATTTTTTTAAATGAAGGTAAAAAACAAGCAATCTAAAATTAATCACTTGCCAAAAAAATAAATAAAGTAAAATGAAGCAAACACATGAAAAATCTAAAAAATTACCCCGTTTATAAGAAGTTAATAAAAAAAATCTCTTACTAATAAAAGAATGTGCTTGAAAAGAAATTCTTGTTATGTAAAGGAATATTCAAAATTGCCGTTGACAATTAAGGTGATGAGAATTACTTTATTTTTTTTTAAATACAGGTTAAAAACAAACAATCTAAAATTAATCGCTTACCAAAAAATAA
Organism: Parasteatoda tepidariorum; assembly: GCF_043381705.1. Classification (NCBI taxonomy): domain Eukaryota; kingdom Metazoa; phylum Arthropoda; class Arachnida; order Araneae; family Theridiidae; genus Parasteatoda; species Parasteatoda tepidariorum. Next base: position 46,799,961 of record NC_092213.1, read on the forward strand.
ATAAAGTAAAATGAAACAAACACACGAAAAAATCTAAAAAATTCCCCGGTTAATAGGAAGTTAATAAAAAAAGAATCACCAACTAACAAAAGAATGAGCTTGAAAAGAAATTCTTTTTATGTAAAGAAATATTCAAAATAACCGTTGACAAGGTGATGAGAATCTATAATACTTTATTTTAAAAACAAACAATCTAAAATTAATCACTTGCCAAAAAATAAAAAAAATTAAATTAAATTAAACAAACATATGGAAAAATTCTAAAAAATTTCCCCGTTTATAAGAAGTTAATAAAAAAAAGAATCACCTACTAATAGAAGACGGTAAAACGGCAAACGATACTAAATTCTTTTCTGAGATTCATTTTTAATTTTTATGATTTCTTTCCATCTTGTCTCAGAATTAATTGCGTAAAGCAAATTATTTTTGCACCCAATTATTATTGTTCATTTTTTAATCAATTGCATATACTTTTATTTTTATTCCTTATTATTTTATCTAATAATAATCGACTCGTTTCAAATTGTGAAGTGCAAATTTTTTGTACATTGTACCATCTCAAAGTACGAAATATAATATAGTAAAAATCTAAAATTTGAAGGAAAAAATTGTTGAATAGTTTTTAAGAAATAAAAAGTTTAACAAGCGAAGTTTTTAAATTTTGATTTTAAAAGAAATTCAATTAAATTTGTTCAAAATTTAGAATTTTTTCTTAACAAATTGAGTGATTTAAAAGGCTGTAAAATTATTTTATACTTGCAATTTAAATTTCGTTTCATAATAATAAAAAAGAAGTAATAGTATAAAAAGTAGTAATATAAAATAATGAGTTATATAAAATAAAGTTGTTTTTCTTTAGTTACATAACTAGTTTTAAACATTTTGAAAAAGATAAAAAGTATAAATAACATTTAGGTGTCAAAACTTTCGATTAGCATCCTGACTAAGCTTTTAGATCCGGTTTGTAGCTATCTTCTATCTATTTTAAAGATTAAAAAACCAAAAAAGGCATTTTTATTCAGAAAAAAAACATTTTTTTCGCCTGATTAACTAATCTAATGATTATGTAACTCTAATTAATTAACACAACTTTACACTGATTAATATTCAATTTATTAATGTGATATTCTCGAACTGATGTAACATCAAAATATATTCACAGTCAAGAGTCTTCTTTTTTACATTATTTTTTTCTTTTCCTTACTCATTGCATTTAACTACAAAATCAAATACTAGAGATAAATTAATCCTCATCGCTATATATTTAAAGATTTCTTGACAAATTATTTCAAAAAGCTTAAAAAGGTATAAATTATTAATTGACTTAAAATATTTTTTAAAGGAAAAAAATAATAAATGAATGGAATAATATGATATTTACAGTTCTTACGAAAGGCTTTATACAAGTATTTAAAAACTATGTTATTGTATAATTAGAACGTTACAGACGATTTATAAAGAACAAAGTATCGTCGGGGTCAAATTCGTAGACAAAAGGTTTCGAACATTGACCCGTAAGGGAAAAGAATCCCCACAGGCACCACCAAATAACAACAAAATTCATCTCAATTTATTAGGCAACTAACAGAGATGGATTAGCTTATTTAGTTCCCTCATACTCAAGCACAAAGGCAAATATGCAAAATACTCCATGGTTTTGAATAATCAATTACATTGCCACGCCAGGAGAAATATTTTTTTCTTCTTCTTTTACTCAACGTTTTTCTAACAGAACATCTGAAAATCATTTAATTGCTATTCGTTTCCAAACTTATACGGAAATCGTATGCTAGAGATAAATTTATAAATGGAATTTATTTTCCTCTAAAACTTTTTAACTTAATAATAAATATTTAAAAGCGAAATTCCACTTTCATGTTAAAGAATTTGAAGAAAAAAAATGACACATTTCTCACGGCGCGAGAAAAGGACAACACTTATGCCTTAACATATACACCGAAGAGCCATTACATTGTGACCACTCTCCATCTATAACAATAGGCTCGCCCAGGTTTTCATGGGGCACATTAGGACCTAAAATCATCGTCCCTGACGTCTGAACATAGTTACAGACCAGGTTCACCCATTCATGGCAACAGTTTTTCCTGCGGGGGATGGTGTTTACCAACAGGATAATGCACCATGTCATAAGGGTCGAATCGTCGAGGAACATTCCAGTGACTTTCAAGTCATGTCTTGATCCCCAAATTCACCTGACCTTAATCCAATAGAGCATTTGTGGTCCTACTTGGAAACCAAATTCGTGCTGCCACGCTACCCCCTCGCAATGTGAGGGAATTGCAGGACCAGTTGGTGAGCGCTTGGTACCAGATACCTCAGACTATACCTATCAGCACCTTGCGGAATCAATGCCACGGCGGGTGCTAGCAGTTTTGAGGGCTAAAGGTGGTCCTACATGTTATTAACAGGGTGGTCATAATGTAATGGCTCTTCGGTGTATATCGCTACGCTACACTGTTAGAGTTTTCATTTTAAAATAATGGTAAATTAACCGGCAGCAGTATGCCCAATTAACCTTAAAGTTTGCGGTAAAGAACATTTTTTTACCTTCTCGGTTTTGAAATCGTTTGCAACTAGTTTGGTTAAAAAAAAAAACATTAATGCAAAATCAAACGGTTTTTTAATCATTTACAACTAGCATGGTTTCAAAACCGCAAAAGGAAATTTAATTGGACATTGGAGTTACGATTTTTATTAGATAATGGGTATTGGAGTTAGGTTGTAGTTAAGTTGTGTTTTATCAAATTTACCATGGAATGTGCTTGAATTCTTTTATCTGGTTGTTTCATCTATTGTAGAGATGGGAAATAATAGACTTTTTTCTGTTAAGCAGCTTTATGGTGCTGACATCTGGGCGTGAACGAGAGTATCGTATTCTAATAGTCTAGAAGTATTCTAATAGTCTAGAAGTGTTACTACTAAGTAGACGCGTTACTACATTTCAACATGACAAGAGGATAGTCTTTAACTCGTACTTTCAGATTTTAGCACTTATGAAAACTTTCTCTCTCTCCAAGAAAAGTTACTAAATATCCTTTTGTAACTAAAACTGTTTGATTTTTTTTTTATCAGACGGTAGACGTTCTGAAGAGAATTGCGAACAAGATAATGTTTTGATAAAATTCTCATGCAGTTGGCAACAAAGTATTGATTAACATGTTTGAAATGCGAATGATAAAAAACCAGACTAGACATTTAGACAGGAGATAATATTTAAAATTTTTCACTTAGTGACCTTTCTATTATTTGGTGCATAACTTATCAGTGTGTTATACAGCCTTGTGGATTATTTTGTTATGAGAGAAAACGTCTGACATTAATTTGAAGGGTGTATTTATAGCTGTTATCATAAATGTATTTACAAAAAAAATCTGAAAGCCGAAATACGCTTTCACTAAGATAATAAGAGTCAAATTAGACAAGATAAGGTATGATGCATAGTAAAAAATAATGTGCATTATGATGCAAATGCTATTATTTAAATTTCCTGTACGTCAACTGATTATAATATTACATGTACATCGCTGTAAATTAATTTGATAGACTCTGACACTCTTTATTTTAAAAAATCGTTATAGCACCATAGGAACAAGTTTGAGCAAGAAAATAAAAATGGAGATAAAGAAACTGGAGGGAAGGGCTTTGGCGAGAAATCAGGGTGCAACAGATTAAATTGAAATAGACTTCCAATTATTGGGAAACAATGGAATACTAAAAGAACAAGATCATTTACTAAACTATTAGAATGTTTGAAGATAGATAATGAAAAATCAAATGAATTTTGGGAGTCATTATAAATTTAAAATAAAATGATTTTTGGTGGTCATTATATATTTTGAAACATTCTAATAATTTAGTTAATGATCTTTCTAGTATCCCACCGTTTCCCAATATTTGGAATTCGGAAGTCTATTTTAATTTGTTGCACCCTGGAGTTCCCGCTAAATCCCTTCCCTCCTGTTTTTTTTCTTCCATTTTTCATCTCCATTTTTATTTTCTTGTTCAAACTTGTTCCTCTGTCCCTATTGGTTAAACTACTTTGTGCGTGTTTGTCCCTTTCCTTTCTCTGCCATAATTTGGAGTTTAGACATTGAGGAAGTTTTTTTTTATAGGACTGAAACTATAGTATGTCTTCATTTGTACTTCATTCGCGTTGTTTTTGACTTTAGTCTGCATAGCAGTCGGTGGTCGGAAAAACTACATTTTCCTTGTAGTTAACTACAACTACTTTATTACAATTGTAGTTACCTACAGCTACAAATACTTTCGTTAAAATGTAGCAACTACAAACTACTTTCGAAATGTAGTCACTACTTCGCTGCTTTTAGAAGACAAACTCAACTGGAGAACTTAATTTTCACATATACTCAAAGGACTCAATCTTAATATTTTAAAGGGATGACCACAAACATGCAAATTTATTAATACAGAAGATATTTCAAGTAATGAAATCAGGCACAAAAATGTACTATATAGTTCCTATGAAATCGAAATTTAAAAGAGTCAGGTATTCAAAACTCGATTTCTCAGGATCAATCTGACCGATTTTGCACGATTTTCAGAGCATCAGAAGTAGATATTATCAAGGCTCGGTCAGAGAGGCATTCTAACTGCATACGTTGACGGGCCCGCGAAGGATTTGCACCAATCAGATTCGTAAATTGTTTTGCGTTTGTACTTTGCTACTTTATTTAACTGACGTAAAAAGTAGTTTGCCAGGAATCACTACAAACTGGTGTTCTTTTGTATCGCACTACTCACTACATCTTTCAAAAAGTAGCACACTACACTACAAACTACGGAAAAAAGTAGCGACTACAGTAGTTTCGCTACTTGTAGCACGCCAATCTGTATTCCGACCACTGCACTAAATATACCCTATCCTTTGTTGGACCTTATAAGGTAATTAATAAGATTATCCACATTTTTTTATTGTTCTAAAATCCATAAAAATGCTTCAAATCTGGCATATTATTGTTCCTACAAACTATTCTAGTTTCTAATTTTTTTTAAAAATCATTATAAGTTATAATTGAAGTTAATCATTATAAGTTATAATCATAATAAGTTAGCTAATTGAGTAACTTGCCTTTTTGCTACCAACAACCATATTTTTGTTTTGAGATGAGCTTATTTAAGCCATCTGAACATTTAGGCCTTTTACAGTGAGTCGACATGCCTTTAGGCTAATTTTATTTTCTAACCGGTGTTGAACTGCTGACCAATTTCGAACTATCAATGCTCAACTCGTAGCCTTGTAATATTGAATCCTACCCAGAAGACTAGGGTACTTCTAGCTTTGGGACAAAATTACCTTTATAGATGACTTTTAAATGGAACTAACCAGCATTTGCGTTATATGGCAATGAAACTACAAAAACTTCCCACGGTTAGCTCATTGGCAAGAAAATTCTAAACCATGATCTGTCTACGATTGAGGATATTTTACGTCAGCAATTGTGATTGGTGCAAGCCAGGTGTGTGCCGGGAGGTTGTGAAGAAACAGCTTTAAACCTTCGACCAGACATCACTGGGATTCAAACCTGGAGTGCCCCATTGGGAGGCTAAAGCTCTACACTCTGAGTCATCACGGTTCCCTTTTAGGCTAATTTTATTTTATTTTACAACAGACGTTGAACAGCTGACCCAATTTTGGGTTTACAACTACTAATGATCAACTCCGTAGCCTTGTAATTTTGAACCCAATACAGAAGACAAGGGAACTGGGTCAAGTATTGGGAGAAATTTACTTTCGTGGAGGATTTTTTTAATGAAACTAACATGCATTTGCGTTAAATGGAGAGGAAATCTGCAAAAACCTCCCATGGTTAGCCTGACGGCAAGGGGACTCTACTACTTAGGATATTTTACGTCAGCAATCTGGACAGTACAAGCCGGGTGCGTAGCAGAGGGGTTTTGTAAAGAAACAGCTTTAAAACTTCAAATATACTGAGAAAGTCTGTAAAAAACGAAAAATTTTTGAAGCGCGTGAGTTACGATTAAAAGAAAGTCTGTATTTATCTTGAAACAGTTTCTTTTCTACCATAAAAGATGTTTTTTTTTTCTGTAGAATTTACATTTATTTTTTACAGTGTGCTTACCAAATAGCTTACGACTAGGACTGGGCGATATTTGAAATTATATATCGTGATGCATCGTCAGTTTTGCATCGCGATATAGCGATGTATCACGATATAGTATTTTTGAATTTCATTTACTTGTAAGGCACAGAAAGTCAGATTTCTATCAAAACTTCATACTCAGATTGATTTAAATCAATTTATAAATTTGAAGATATATATGTTTTGCTNCGAAGTGAGCTGGTGCATTAAGTATAATGAGCGGAGTAAGGCGTTGCTCTTTATCTTTGAAGTGTGTATCGCACTACTCACTACATCTTTCAAAAAGTAGCACACTACACTACAAACTACGGAAAAAAGTAGCGACTACAGTAGTTTCGCTACTCGTAGCGCGCCAATCTGTATTCCGACCACTGCACTAAATATACCCTATCCTTTGTTGGACCTTATAAGGTAATTAAAAAGATGATCCACATTTTTTTATTGTTCTAAAATCCATAAAAATGTTTCAAATCTGGTATATTATTGTTCCTACAAACTATTCTAGTTCCTAATTTTTTTTTTCTTTACTCATTATATGTTGCGAGCTAATTGAGTAATTTGCTTTTTGCTCGCAACAACCATATTTTTATAATGAGATGAGCTAATTTTTTAAGCCATCTGAATATTTAGACCTTTTGCAGACAGTCGACATGCCTTTAGGTTAATTTTATTTTCTAACCGGTGTTGAACTGCTGACCCATTACGAACTATCAATGCTCAACTCGTAGCCTTGTAATTTTGAATCTAACCCAGATGACTAGGGTACTTCTAGCTTTGGGACAAAATTACCTTCATAGATGACTTTTAACTAGAACTAACCAGCATTTGCGTTATATGGCAATGAAACCACAAAAACCTCCCATGGTTAGCCCATTGGCAAAAAAATTCTAAACCATGATCTGTCTACGACTGAGGATATTTTGCCTCAGCAATTGTGATTGGTGCAAGCCAGGTGTGTGCCGGGAGGTTGTGAAGAAACAGCTTTAAACCTTCGACCAGACATCACTGGGATTCAAACCTGGAGCGCCCCATTGGGAGGCTAAAGTTCTACACTCTGAGTCATCACGGTTCCCTTTTAGGCTAATTTTATTTTATTTTACAACAGTCGTTGAACAGCTGACCCAATTTTGGGTTTACAACTACTAATGTTCAACTCCGTAGCCTCGTAATTTTTAACCTAATACAGAAGACAAAGGAACTCCTGGATCAAGTATTGGGAGAAATTTACCTTCGTGGAGGACTTTTTTTATGAAACTTACCTGCATTTGCGTTAAATGAAGGGGAAAACCACGAAAACCACCCATGGTTAGCCCGACCGCAAGGGGACTCTACTACTTAGGATATTTTACGTCAACACCCTGGTTGGTACAAGCCGGGTGCGTGGCAGAGGGGTTTTGTGAAGAAACAGCTTTAAACCTTCAGATATACTGAGAAAGTCTTTACAGTCAAACGGAAATTTTTTGAAGCGCGTGAGTTTCGATTAAAAGAAAGTCTGTATTTATCTTGAAACAGTTTCTTTTCTACCACAAAAGATGTTTTTTTCTGTAGAATTTACATTTATTATTTACAGTGTATTTACCAAATAGCTTACGACGTATAAAAATTCATTATATATAAATAAATAAAAATCTGTATCAGTACAAAGTTTCAACTTTGTATTTATATACTTTAAAATGCCTTTCCAACGAAACAAATATTTTTTTTATCTTCTTGTTAAATATAGTTAAATAACTACGTTTAATTAAAATATATTCTGAGCAGCACTATTAACATGCCGCGCAATTTTTTATGGCAAGGTCACGAATGTTTTTCAATTGCAAACAGACTACGGGATATAATTTGCATTTTAACTTTGTTAGAGCTTGAAGTACTTTTTATTTTTCTTAACTCAATGTTATCTTGTTGTTTAATGCAGGCGAATTTTACTAACGTAGATTAGAAGAAGGGGAAAAAATAAAATAAAGCGATAAAAAAGTGCTTTGTATTTAGTTTTTTTTCTTTTTTTTTCTTCCCCTTTTTTGCATTTTTAAATCTAGTTAAGATAAGAGAGAATTTGAACGTCTAGATTTGCGTCATATGGAGGTCACACAAGAGCTTTATTTTTATTTTTTTTAAAGCGGTTCGTATGTTAATTTCCATGCTTAAAAATTTAAAATATTTAAGGATGAAGCAAAATAATAGATGCTGTGTTAATTATTTGACTTAAAAACAACTCCTTTCGAATTAAAAATTGTAGCACAAATAACTGACTACATCAAATCATAACGGTATTTAATACATTTAAAATCAATTTTAATTTTAATTGTTCAAATGAAGTTTAAATTATAACCTATTATATCCACAATTATAACCTATTTATCCACAATTATAATCTATTATATCCACAATTATAACCTATCCCAGATTATAACCTATTATATCAAATTATAACCATATTATATCCACTTTTGAATGTGTGATGAGTTCAGGATTTTAAATTCTGTGTTAATTATTTGACTTTAAAACAACTCCTTTCGAATAAAAAATTGTACGACAAATAACTGACTACATTAAATGATAACGGTATTTAATACATTTAAAATCTATTTTAATTTTAATTGTTCAAATGAAGTTCAAATTATAACCTATTATATCCACAATTATAACCTATTATATCCACAATTATAACCTATCCCAAATTATAACCTATTATATCAAATTATACCAAATTATAACCACTTTTGAATGTGTGATGAGTTCAATAGGAAAATAAAAAAATAAATAAAATAATCTAGATATTTAAACAACAAATTAGAACGTTTCTTTAAATAGTAGCGGTCTGGGGTGCAGAATAAAATCATAATTTATTAACAAAAAAATAAGATAATTTTTGCTAAATATGAGAGAAAGGATAAGAAGGAACTTTTGCTAGGATATGATTATCACATTGCTTGCGTTTTTAGTGTTAATGCTCTTGTAAAATATTTACAAAATTTTATTTTACGATAACAGCAAACGTAAACATGCATAATATACTAATGGTGAATCTATCTATCTATCTATCTATTTATCTATATAGGGCACGCTTTGTGTCATACAAATGCCGTATGCAATTTTGTGGTATAGAGTCATGCCTGTTGCACTTGATCTGTCAGTACAGGGATAGTTAATGCTGCTTGTGGGTGACGCTAAAGTTGTCGTCCAATGATGTCCGATCTGGTGATCTAGCAGGCCAAGGCAACAATTCGACATTCTGTAGAGCAGGTTGGATTACAACAGCAATAAATGGGTGAACATTACTCTTTTGGAAAATGACTGCTGTTCATGAATAGCAATAAAACAGGTTGAATCACCTGGTTGACATACTTAATTATTTAATTTCAACCAATCATTATTGGCATCAATAATAATATAGTGATTTTCCATGCTTCTCCTAAATAATTTGGTAACAATTCGCCATCAATGTTGTTCTTTAGTTCGCAGATATTTTTTATTTCAATTGTTACCTCTATTGCCAACATTAATAAAGCATCATTTTCTTTTATAATAGTATAGCGAATTTTTTACGTTTCTCCAATACGAATTAGTACTATTTCCCCATAAATTTGGCTTATCCGTTAAACTTATTTTTTACTTCAATTAACGTTAATTTTAAACTGCTTAGTATATATAAGCACATTTTAAAAGCATTTCTATAAACAAAATAATGGTGTCAGATAATTTTAGTGACGAAGTCCGCCAATAGTACCACGTTCATTGTGATAATAGGGTAGCTCCCGTAATTATTTCCGATCTTAAGTACTAATTGCGCATACGATAATTCTGGTGAAATGCGATTGCACCCGTGAAAAAATATCAAACTTACGTAAGTGAAAATAAAAATTTTCGCAAAAATCCATAAGTTAAAAACGCTAACGTAGTGGAATATTGTTTTAACTTCGACTACAAAATCAAAACAAACCTTTACAATGGATGCGTAGTTGCTCTTCGTTCAACTAATTGATTGTAATATCACACTATTCATTTCTAAATTTCATCAATATATTTCTTCAAATTCGCATTCCATTTCCATGTTTTAAGTTCAAAAGTAGATTTAAACAGAAAATAACATTTAGTAGCTATAAGCAGCGTGCTTGTAGCTTTGTCTTTGTAACATAACGTAACGGAAAGATACGTAGCATCTAAAATAAACGCGAGCAAGCTGCTTCAAATCTTACGTACGGGAGCGTACAGAAGCTTACGTAAAAGTTAGAAATCTCCCTAATTAAGTTAAATTGATTTAACAAAAAAAAAACCAATTAAATATTAAAAACTCTGTCTTTGATTAATGAGAGCTACAAGCTAGTAAAGATCACTCATGTTATTTTTTAAATTTTAATACAATTATAATTATAGATTGGCATTGCTAAAGAAACAAACCAAGCAAATTATTTAATTTTAAAAAAGTTAATTGTATAAATGCATATGTACAGGTTTTCAATATTTAATTACTTAAGTAAATTCATAATATTGATTGCAACCATTCAGCTCACAAATTTATTAAACAATCACGATTAAATCATTTCGCTAAAGGCGATGTTTCTACGAATAAAACACTAATTTTAACAGAATTAAGCAATGACCTGAATATAGGAATTAAAACTAATGATCATGAGACAAAACTTATTTGGTAACTTAACCGAAAATTTCTGACAATAATCAGCTAATAAATCTTTATTGAATGTTAATAAACATTAAGCTCATTTATAAATGTTTTTCTTCTGTTTTCTCCAAATAACATTCGAATTTCAAATGAAATTGAAATAAATGCTTTAGTTTGTTTTATGAAGAAAAATAACGAACTTTTTGGTGTCCTTGCACAGAGCCAGAAATACTGTAAATTTTACCATGTTCTAGTAGTTTTGACAATGCTTTTCTTTCTCAGCTCATAAAGTTAAAATAAAAACACTTTAAAACTGTAAATTAAATACCTTTTTTCGTCCAAATAAACACACTATTCTTATTATTGTTATACTCACAAACCTACTATATTCATGTAAATTTTTTCCACATGATAAGGACTTCCTTAACACCCAGTGTCGTTCCTGGGGTGGCGAACGCCTGCGTGCAAGAATAATTTTGTGCGCCCCTATATACTATGCTTAAATTTTGATGATAAGGCCAATTTTCATAATCATTTTTAGTTTGAGGTTTAAACTGAATAGTTTCCTTAAAGACTAAAGTCACTTTAGTGTAAGTGTTTGATTATGAAAATGGGCGTAATAAAATAAAACAACGAAAAAATATTACAAAAATTTTATTTTCGACATGAAATAAAATAGACTATTAACGTTCAATATAGACTATTAACGCACAACACGCCGACAACAGATTTTTTGCACGTAAATTCCAGTGTAGAAGCAAAGTGTAGAAGTTACTTCTTATATTAGTTTACTGTTTCTTCCTGTAATCAAAGTTTACAGCTTTGCTATAATTTGATTTTTAATAATTTGCTATAATTTGATTTTTTTCGAATAGTTGAATTTGGCGCCCCTTAAATTGGGCTCCTGCGTGCGGGGCATTCGCTGCATACCCGCCAGGAACGGCACTGTTAACACCTTCGGCCCTGAATTATGAATTGAGCAGATAAAAAATCAATGATATGGTTACATACATTGCACTATATAGCATAAGTATTTTTAATATGAAATATTTCCATCTGTCAATAACCAAACAACTTAAAAATTTTGCTAATAGACACCTGGCTATAGTTAAGCAAAATGAGAACATTCATTTTAAGCACAGCTTGCAATTATTTAGTATGAAACATTTTTAAACTATTCCTTTTAGCAAGGTTCCATTAAAATATTTCATACATTAAAATATTTCCTAGGGTCCGAAAGGCTGAAATATTTTAAAAATCACTTTAGACGTATTTTCACTGTTAATTAAAATTAGGAAAGCTTTTATAAACATTCTAAAAGTAATGTTCATAAAAGCTTTCCTAATTTTATTAAACAAATTACTTTGATACAACTAATCTTTTTTCATATAATAAACAATATGATTCAAACTTTTCAATCTGAACTTAATAAATTCAGTTCTATACAATTGATAATGGTGTCCCCTTTTAATGTAACAAAATAACAGCTTACTGTTAGTAAACAACAGGTGATTGTTGCAGCTAATGGCCAAAAAATGAAAGTTAATCCTCCTTTTTCAGTTATTTATTTTATGATTAATTCATGTATTGTTGAATAATGATGTTGAAAACAATCTGAATTCATTAAAAAAGAAGTCTCGTGCCAAAACTTTCCACATGAGTTGATACCTTCCTTAATTTTGTCAGTGGCAATAATTATAGTATATTGTGTTTCAGAGTTAACACCTGTCAATTCCCTTGTCTTAATTCTAGCTTTATTTGAATGACAATGCTTTTTCTTCAAGAATCACTTAAACTTCAACAGGAATTGGTGCTTTAATGATTAATGAAAACATTTTGCAAAAAAATTTTTTCTTTATTTACATTGATGTTTAATTTGTTTTTAAAAAATTGCGAAAAGTTTTTGAAAAAAAGTATTTACTTAGATTTGTATTTTTTAACGTCTTATTTTATTTATATTTATTTATATTTATTTATATTTATTTTTCATTTATATTTTTTGTTTGTGTTGACACAATTATTAAACCAATTTTCATTGCACTTGCCTTAAAAATACTCACTGATACTGTGCTGAATTGAATTATTTTAATTTAATTTTTTTTATTTATTTATTACATTAATCTTTACCGAATACTATGCAATGTGTAGGAGTAAATATTTACTGCTATTATCAAAATTGGAAAATTTTGGAAAGAGAACGCATGTATTTATTTACAAATTAACAGATTTATACAATTATACTTCGTTGTATCTAATTTTTGTAAGTAAACTTAAGCAATTATCTCACTGTATGACAAAAAACTTTCACAAAGATTCCTAAAATTACATAGTTGCACTCAAACTTATACCATAGAAGAAATCACAGAAGTAAACAATGTATGAACTTAACTTAAACAATGTATGATACTAAACAATGTATGATACTAAAACTTAAACAATGTATGATACTAAACACATGCATGTAACCGTCAATTACTTCAATTAATACCATGTAAAGTAAAGTTAATCAAATTCTATGCTTCTATTAATTCACTATATAAAAGTAAACTTATACAATTATATTCTAGTAAAATTATAAAATTATACGCATAATTATATACCCGCAATTATACAATATATGAAAGCAAACTTATAAGCGTATATTCTACTAATTTTATAATTGCTTTTTTATTGGATGAAAGAAGCTTTATATAGATCTAATTAATTTATTAAACCAACTAATGAGTTTACACCCCAGCTTATATAATTTATGGAAATAAACTTAGAAAATCATACCTTAATTTATATGCTATTTGAAACTAAACTTATGAAAATATACCTCAATTTATTGTAAACTTGTGCAAATTGCACCCCTGGTTTTTAGAAGATAAAAAAAGAAAACATTCTTAATCGTATCTCAACATATATAATGTAAAAAATAATCTTACCCAGAGAAAAAAATTTCTGGAAAAATTATCGTACTTTATAATAATGATATTTCAGGTTAAAAAAATTGAAACTGAAATAGCAATATTTAAATTTTTTCGTAAATTATCCCTATTTATCCGTTAAATTTTCCACTTGGAATGTTTTCCGTTCATATGCTAACGGTTTACCAGAAATTCTGGTTTTCAAAATTAATTATTATACATTTAGTACTACATACAAAACTGAAAAGAAAATTTAGCAGAATTAATAGATTTTACGCCATGTTCTAAAATATCATTACAAAATTACTAAATTTTATCACCTTCATCAAATTTTATCATATAGTATAAAACAATATTTTATTGTTCATTTGCATTTAGTTAATGTAAATGATTTTTGGTAAATAATGATTACCAAAGCGCTTCAATAAATATTATCGAGCTTTTTGGTGTTCCCATAGACTCAGAAACATATTTCGGTAGTTTTGATCATTTTTTTCGCAGTGCACGTATTAAAACAAATTTAATCAAATAGTATGATTCTATTAATTCACTATATAAAAGCAAACTTATTCAAACATACTTCAACTTACAACAAACGTATGAAATTATACCTTAAATATACCCACATTATTCAATGCATTAAAACAAACGTAAAAAATTATATTCGACTAATATTATTATTGCTTGTTTTTTACTCTATGAAGGCAATATAACGCAAATCTACTTTAACTTTTTAAACGAACAAATATACTCCAATTTATAAAATTTATGGAAAAAAAACTTAGACAATTCTGCTTCAAATTATATAATATTTGAAAGTAAAGTTATAAAAATATACCTCAATTTATAGTTAAATTTACCCCTAATTTTAAGAATATAAAAAGAAGCATATTTAATTGCAACTCAACACATACAATGTAAAATGTAAACCTGCACAGAGAAAAAATTCTGTTAAAAGTACCATGCTGTAATGACATTTCTGGTAAAAAAAAACTGCAATTCTGGCTAATATACCCGAAATATACGGTATTTAAAGACGGAGGTATATTTAATGTCATTATAGTTAGTCGAAAATTCCTGTTCAGTTTATAATCCTAGTTTATAACAAAAATCTTACAAGACATTTTAAGATAAAATTTGTATAAATTGGACAAATAACTGGAAAATTAACTGAGACTATATCAATTCGACTCTTTTACTTTAAATTCGATATTTTATTTATTATTTATAGAAAGACTTTTTGAAACTTTTTGAAATAATTTTACGTCACACTTTATCATTTTAAGTATTGTCAAGACTTTAAAAAAATTGCACTTTATTATTTTCCTAATATTTTCTCATCTTTGTAAAATTAATACTAACAGAAAAATTCGATAAGAGGTCATTTGTGTTTGTACTACATGTAAAATAGACAAGATCACATAAATCTGCCCTTTTAGTATTTAACTTATTTTTCTTAATTTTCACTACTGTTGATTTTAAACTATTTAGCATTTGATGGAAACATGTTTTAAAATAACTATACAACTATACTACGCAACTATAAACAAAATGTACACTTGGTTTTAGGTAATTTTAGGAATACTAATTCAGTGACATAGCACTGATATATATGCTATTCATGTTGATCACTGCAAACAATTAATTGAATATCAAAGAACACACAATAAAATTTTAAACAGAATCAACTACAGTTTTATTTATAACAATGACTAATGTTAAGCCAATGCTAAAAAATCATTTTTCAATTTTTTTTAAATGAACTAATTAAAATTTCTGAACGATTTTTATGATTGGGTGTCAAAATTGATCCTTGAAGTCGATGCTCTTTGAGAAAAAAGTATGGTCAAAACTACCAGGAAATTACCTGCTGGTTTGTTATCTATTATATACGTTGCAATAATATTATTTACTTTTAAATAGTTTCCTTTGAATAAACTTTTTTTTTTATGAGTCGTTAGGGTCATTGAAACTTCCCCGAAAAATATAAAAATGATGAAAAATACTTTGAGATTAATTTTCTTATGCATATAAAGGAAATAAAAACTGCAAAAAAATTAAATACTAAAAAGTGATAAGGAAAATTTGTTTTATTGACTAGAAGAGTCCCTTTTTAATAACTTCGGAACCATTTGCGCTAGCGTCCTGATATTTGAACAGCAGATATAAAGGAATAAACATAAATTGATGAAAATTAAATTATTATTATAAAAAATTAATATGAAACAATACTTTTTTAACCATGGGTGAAAAGAAAAACCAAAACACCAATTTATGATTGCAGCATCACACAGAGCAGAAACGTATGGTAAAAACTACCAGAAAATGGTAGCATTTACCGTGTTACTGTCTCTACGGAAACATCGAAAAGCACGGTAATTTTCAGCGAAACACTTTGATCATGATTTTGGTGAAATTAACGATAAAATATGTTTTCATAATGCGTGATAAAATTTGGTAATTTTTATCATGCTCTGTTAGAGCATGACATAAAAAACTATTTATTTCGTTAAATTTTCTTTTCAATTTTGAATTATTTCATTAAATTGTGTGGTTATCAGAAGGATAATTTTGGTATACCGTACCATACCAGCGGTAAATCGTCACCATATGAATAGAAAAATTGAAAATTGAATGGTTTAATTACAGTATAATTTGATTTTATCACCAGAATTATAGATTTTTTTTTATCAGAAATATCATTACCATACAGTATGATAATTTTACCAGATTTATATCCTCTTTGCAAATTTCAGAACCGTAGCCCAGGAGCCTAGTTCGGGAGATGTAGCAGATTCGACATCGCGTACCGGTCGACGGGGCCGACAAAAATACAGAATGAACTCAAAAGGAAAGGAAAAAAGAAAACAAGAGAAAAAATATATTAATTAGTTGAGTTTCAGTAATGCAAAAGTAGGAATAACTCTCATGAAATTATGCTTTAAAATGTGCATAAATAAAGTATGTAGTTTTCAAATTCAGTTCTAAATCATATTTCTCATTTAAATTTTTAGATTTTAATGATTAATTTCTTTTTGTTTTGAATAATAAACCACTATACAGATAATTTTATTTTATTTAAATAAACTGTTTGTAAGCAAACTAATGTGCCGTTTTACATTTTGACTCAAATTCTGCATGCAAAAGTATTCATAAAAAACAAAAGTATTTTTATTTCATCATAAAGATGTAATAAAATGCGAATTAAATAGATCGTTAAAAAGTAGCTTCGATTTTCAAAAAAAATCCTTCTATGCCAAAATCGATAAATTGATTCTCGATAAATTGATCGAATAAATTTTGTTAAAATACATATGTTCTCTATGTATCTGTTATGAAATTTTTACCATTATTAAAGGATTTTATGAATAACAAAGGCTTTTCTTGGAATTAAATAATTATCAGAATTAAATGTAATGAAGAGCTTATAAATACTAATAAAACTTTCATTATAGTAATATGCAATTACTGTTTCCAATTTAACTATTCATTTCATCAGAAATGGTTTAATATTTTAATTATTTTAAGAAATACTTCACAACGGGATGAATGCACAAAACCTTAAAAAGAATGATTTAAATAGAGAAGACGATTAAAAGAGAAGACTAAGACTGATTTTCTAAGAAAATTCCACATATTCATAATTTCTTTAAGACATAAAGGCAGATGTGACGCAGAGCCAAACTCAGATCTCAGATTTTAATTTGTAATCTAAGAGATTTGTGTACAGACTCTCGATAATTAGGATATTGTGGTTTGATAACTCTAATTAAAACTCGACAATCAATATTTTTGTTTTTTGCGTTTCGATTGATTTTAGCACAGAATGTATATTGCACAAAAGAAAATTTTCTAATTTTAAGTGTGCTTGTTATAAAAATAATGTTTTAAATGATTGTTTAATTGTGTTTTTAGTTCGTATTGATTAAATAATGTAATTGTTTTTAGTTGGGACAGACCGTGTGATCTTACCCTTCTGCCTAACGCTATGTAACGCTGAAGCAACGAACCCGACCTGGATGCATCTGCGCGATGTCCTTCTCTAACTTGTACTATCAGTTCCTCAAATAGCTTATAAGCTGCATGTTACATGAGCACGCAAACCTGTAATATTTATGTGACAATAAATAAATGAAATAAATTGTTTTCAGTTTAAAATTGTTTATTGTTTAAATAATGTAATTGTTTTTAGTTGGGACAGACCGTGTGATCTCGCCCTTCCGCCTAACGCTGAAAGAACGAACCCGACCTGGATGCATCTGCGCGATGTCCGTCTCTAACTTGTAGGGGAGAGTGGGGTCAATTGTAACATTTTTTACTTAACTATTTTTAACTAACAAAAAATCCAATATATTATTAGTATTAATTGACAGACGAGTAAAGTAGACTATCCTCTACTAGAAAAAAAAATAAATACCTGATTTTAAATATTATTATATTAGTTATTAACAATTTTTGACAGTCGTGCA
>NC_092213.1:46818205-46838463 GCF_043381705.1 Parasteatoda tepidariorum
TTTTTTTTAGTTGGGACAGACGGTGTGATCTCACCCTTCCGCCTAACTCTCTGTAACGTGGAGGTAGCGAACCCGACCTGGATGCATCTGCGCGATGTCCTTCTCTAACTTGTACTATGAGTTCCTCAATTTTACAATGCTTTCTAGGCTGTTTATATTATGGGCACACAAACCTGTAATATTTATGTAACTATAAATAAATGAAATAAATAGTTCTTAATTAAAAATTTTTAATTGTTAAAATAATGTTATTTTTTTTTAGTTGGGACAGACGGTGTGATCTCACCCTTCCGCCTAACTCTCTGTAACGTGGAGGTAGCGAACCCGACCTGGATTCATCTGCGCGATGTCCTTCTCTAACTTGCACTATGAGTTCCTCAATTTTACAATGCTTTCTAGGCTGTTTTTATTATGGGCACACAAACCTGTAATATTTGTGTAACTATAAATAAATGAAATAAATAGTTTTTAATTTAAAATTTTTAATTGTTTAAATAATATTATTGTTCTTAGTGTGGTCTTCCCTGACAAGTGATCTCATTGTTCCCCAAACGCTCTGCACCGTGAAGGTAGTGAACTCGTATACCCCCATTTTAATTGTTTTTAGTTTAAAACTGTTTATTATTTAATTTATCTTGTGAAATTAATGATATTATTTTTAACTTAAAGTTTTTAATTGATTAGATTGTATTCATTTAATTAATTTAATTGATTTTAGTTGGGTTCTCCTTTACCAAGGTGTCTAAAGGTTTCCCATACGCTCTGTAGCGTAAAGGTAGCGAACTTGTACACTTGTTTTTAGTGTTAACTTCTTAGTTTAGTTTGTCTAGTCTAATTAATGTTATTTTTTAACTCAAAATTGTTTATTAACTACAGAATAACTGTCAAATAATTTTTGCCAAAGTCGCTTTTAAATCAACGAACGGTAACTAATTACCATCCGTAAATGATGTCACGCATTGTTTTAATCTTTTTGATCTCTTCCCCGCTCCCCTTTCACACTATATTACCTAAACATATACCTGAAATTTAGAAATACAGCACGACTTAACAAGTTATATTTTCAATTTTATACTATATTTTTTTTCCATCACATCTGTGAGCGTAACAATAATAAATGCATTATGTATACTTTTATAACGAAAAAACTATTTAATTTGCAGAGTTTAAATATTTCTAATTTAACTATATGCACTGACAACAAAGCATCTTTTAATCGAGCATCTTTTAAAATCATCTAATCAAATCAAATCATCTAATCATCTCATCTAATCAAATCGAGCATCTTTTAAAATTAATAATTTTGATAAGTATTGAAAATCAATAGATTACTCGACTCATTAATACAACTCTATTTAAATTACATGTTTCTGTTTATCATGAACAGAATGTTACAATCTTGAAATTTTAAAATAATTTGCTTATAAGTTATTCTACGCTTTACTTAAAAACTCGCATCAAATAATAATTGTTTTTTTACGCAATGGCTATTTTCCTTAAAAGATTTACCAAAAAAATATCAAATATAAAATCAGTGTACAGTAGGAGTTTTCAATAAATAAACTAAATAAGTGTATTGATTAAAAATAAAGAATGTGTAAAAAATTAAATTTCTTTAATAAACAATTGTGGCGGGGTGGCTCAGGGAATAGAGCTCTCGCCACCCAATGAGGTGTCCCAAGTTCAAATCCCAATGGCGACTGGTTGATACGAACTCTGATCCCTGCGACTAACAACCGTGGTTCTAACGTAAAGTATCCTCTGTGGCTGATATATCATCTGCTGGAATTTCTTTGGCGTCAGCTTTCCGTATCTGTGGTTTGCTTCTCCATGTAACGCAAATGCAAACAAATGTCCTTCACGAAGGTTAGTTTTTTCCAATGTTTGTTTCAGAAGTTCTTTCGTCTTCTGGGTAGGGTTCAAAATTACAATGTTTTGGAGATGAACATTCATTGTCGTAAACTCAGAATTGGGTCATCTGTACCGCGCCGATTATAAAATAAAGTAAGCGATCGTAAAAGAATTTTTAAAGGGGGCAATTAAAAAGTTTGCCTTGCAAAATTGTCGGTTAACGAAAAAGAAAAAAGGTTTGGAGTCTCTACTTTAAACCAATCCTTCGACAAATCGAGCAAATCTAAGTATTCGAAATGAAGTATTTATTCTTAAAACATCACTTTTCCTCACTTCCTCACTTAAATAGATTTGTTTAGTTTTAAAGAGATTAACATACCTTCCCCTTGTTTAATTGACCTCCGCAATTTATTGCACTCCTGAGAAATAGGGATATCAGTTAAATGTTTTGGTGACCTGTAAGAGAAAAAGTCATTAAAAGACTCAACTCATTAAGTTCCTCCCCAAGTTAAAATCAGTTCTTGAGTAATCAAGTTAATCAAGTAATGCGCAATACTAAGTGGCGGTGCTCCAAATTTAAATTTTGATAACTACTCATCAAAAAGCTTTGCTCTAATTTTAAAATTTGATAAAAGCTCACAGGCCTATTTCAATTTTTTAATTAATTTTTATTTAATATAAAATTATATAAGAATTTTTATTTAGTAATTAATTTTTGTTGTTGTCAAAAAAATAATGATAATAAATGACGAAAATAATGATAAAAATAAAGATAAACTTTATTTAATAATTTAAACTAAATTAAAATATCTTCAACTTTTTACTTATTTACTTTAAATAATAAGAATAATTATATGTCTTTTAATAGATTTCTTATAATAATGAAACAAAAAACAAGCCAAATTATCGCATTTTTAGAAAATTTTCTCTGTGTAAGACTTTTAATTTCATAACGTTAAAACGATTAAATATTTTGCACAATATTAGAGAAGTCATTAAGGAATACTGTGATAGATTAACGTTATAGTGGAATTAGTTATTTATTTTATTTATTTACTTTTAGTTATTTTATATCAATGTGGCAGATTTTTTAATAAGGGAATCAATTTGTTTCAAACAACAATCATCAGTTTGTTCAACTTGTCCAATATTTTTAATAATCTTTAAAAAAAAGCTTGTATTTCATAAGAATATAATTAATAGCTTAAAGGTTACTTGTTATAAGAAAATTATTAAAAATAAATTAAGGTAAATTTAAGTTTTCTTTTGATGTATAGTAATATGAATAATTTTTTAAATAAGAAAAACAGAAATAATTTTTTTTAGATTAAAATTGAAATTTTTAAACTCATAAAAATGTTTCGTCATTTGTTTTTTACAAAACAAATTTCTATACTTTTTATTTATTTATTTGCATTTTTGGGACTTTATATTGATTTGAAATTTTGGTTTATATAATGTGACAATTACAGATCGGTTTGACAAAAATATTGAGTTGACAAATTTCAATTATATGTGGAACAACACACCTGTCCATAGTTTGGTGCAGATTTCAGAATGGAGGGAGCGGTGAAATATTTTTACTCGATTTTCTTTTCCTTAATTAGACTATAAACACTTGATCCTTAATTAGACTATAAAGACTTGGTTAAGCTTGGTAATTGGTTGGTCATCCGAATCATGAGATTTCTTTCCAAATTAAATAAAAAGATCAATCAGCTCGCTGACATCAAATCAGTCAAACGCCAACAAATCGACTAAAATAGAATAAGTCAAAGGCCAATTATACCGCTAAATCAAGAAAAAGATAACCAGTCTACTACCAAAGAATTAGCCAAAACATCTACCAGCCCACTATCACCGAATCAGTCAAAACTCTACCACTAAACCAGTCAAACGTCATCCGGTTCACCATACCACCCATCAGTCAAAAGCCAACATGTCCCAGCTTTAAATGGAGAATATTAGCTGTTGCGACACAAGAACTATTCATAACTGAGAGTTGGGTGAATAAAGCTTTTAAGTGACAGTTTAGTGAATTTGAGTAATCTTGTTTTGTTGTCTATGGCCTTCGTTTCTTGAAAGGAAGCATTCAATTGACGAATTTTATATAAGTCCTCAACATTCATTTGAACCTCGTGAACAAAATGGTGACTATATCACGCGAAATCTGTCGGGGACACAATATCCTGCAAGTTCCCATAACAAATCAATTCCTCTGGGGATATAGTTTGTCTACTGTAAGAACTCACCCGCCACAAAGTCTGAGGCCATCCGTTGGTATGGGAACAAGAATAGCGTATTTCAGTGAGGGTAGCTTCTCTCCCCTCTAGGGATAACACCATAGACTGAAGAAAAAGATTTTCGTTCTCTCGCCGAACCGAGCCAACACTTGTCGTAAACAGTATTCCCACACCCCTACACCTCATTACCATAGTCACCACCACGGTTCCAGATGAATGACTAGGAAAGTTCTTACTTTAGACAAACTATACTGGATCGAAGATTGATTGTTCTCTGGTTCAGATCAAAATTATGATCTGCGGATGGATAGCGTGTAAATGTGTCTACCCTGTAAAACGAGCTGTGACGGATGTGAGAGCAGGAGTCAAATGTTTGGCCGTAGATGGCGCCACTGGAAAACAAGAAGAAGAAGAGCACCCTTCTGCCTTAATAGGCTTGTTAGTATTGACAGGTGGCATCATACAACAACAATCTTCATTTGAACTGTTTGCGCCTTAATCTTCACACTCTTGATGTTTTAATATACTGCTCCCACCCCCAAGTCATGAGATAGCTATAGATAGATAGATAGATTGATAGATAGATAGATAGATAGAGAAGTATTTGAAAGGTTGTAGTCGATTGCTTCTTGATTAATGTATTTGGTAATTCATCCAGTAAGATCTCCAAAATTTAATGACTCGGCAAAATAAACCAATGCTGTAAATGGATACTTAATAGAAAAATACTAAAATAAGTTAAATCATACTTTCTCCGAAAAATAACAAGTTTCCAAAAAAAATGTCTTCCTGTATTAAACTTATCACCAACATACAGATACTGTAAATGGTAAAGTATTCCTATATGAAAAATGTCATAATTTTTCTTCAAAAAAATGTAAAGCTTTTGTGGGTCGAATTTTTGATTATTTGGAAAATGATTTCAGCACTGCATTGTCTAATCTCGCTAAAAATTTTGAAAAGTTTGCATTGAATTAACTAATTTATATATATGTTAATGAAAAGAAATTAGAAAAGCCAGTGATTTTTTTTTAACATGTAAAATATTTATTTTTAAATTTGTGTTCGAAAAAATTTGAGTTATGTGCCAAGTTTAAGGCATTCAAAGAGTTGATTTTCCTAGACAGAAAGACCAAATATCGAAAATTTTTCATTGAACATACCACAATATATGTTAATGAAAAAAAGTTATAAAGATTAGCGATTTTTTTAAAATATTTTAAATATTTCATCCCATATTTTTTAAACATGTGTTTTTTTTTTTAAAAAAAACTGAAGTTGTGTTTTAAATTTAAGGTATTTAAAGTGCTAATTTTCCTTGACTGAAAAGACTTAAAAAAGCGTCATAAATTTTTCTCAAAAAAAAAAAAGAAATCTTGTTTGAGATTTAAATTTTCAACTCTTCTTGAATCATCGTATAGTTACTTAGTAACAAACATATTACTTCAATAACTTAGCTGTGATTGGAAACTTCATTACGTCGTCGGGGAACGGGTAAAATAGGGGAATCTATATTTATGACCATTAGTAAATTAACATCTCACTCTCATCTAAAAGTGATTCTTTCAACCCTCCCTCTTTAATTATTCTGAGTGAGAAATCTGAGCTAAGCAAACGAGACATCACTTATAAAATTGAAACAGTGTTTTTAATGCAGACAGGTTTTAGAAATTTTAATTTTATTTGCTTAAGTGGCTTGAAATATGAAAATAAAATTACATAATAAAATTAATGATACTAAGATTATTTTCGGCGTTGTAAATTTTCATTGTATAGGGAAAAAACATGACTTTAAATCTACAATTTAATGATCCTTTCTCAAATTATTATTCAAGTCGAATTATTTTTTAAGTTAAATATTTTGCATGAGGGTAAAACACAGAGTCTTTGTTTAAATGAATAATCCCAAAAAACTGAAGGGATAAGATATTACTTAATTAATAACTTTATTCGCTTGAAGAGAATGTAGTTTCTAATAAAATAATAGTGACTTTGGTAATTTTGGTGAAAAAAGGAAGCAACGCATCTTATTGCAATTTTAGCCTTTCGTAGATAGATCACACTTCCGATTGTGTTTTTTAATTTAAAAACGCACACAAGTACAAGCTATCAAATTTTTTTATTAAAAGCACTCAATAATTGTAATGCAATTACATGTNTAATTTCATAACGTTAAAACGATTAAATATTTTGCACAATATTAGAGAAGTCATTAAGGAATACTGTGATAGATTAACGTTATAGTGGAATTAGTTATTTATTTTATTTATTTACTTTTAGTTATTTTATATCAATGTGGCAGATTTTTTAATAAGGGAATCAATTTGTTTCAAACAACAATCATCAGTTTGTTCAACTTGTCCAATATTTTTAATAATCTTTAAAAAAAAGCTTGTATTTCATAAGAATATAATTAATAGCTTAAAGGTTACTTGTTATAAGAAAATTATTAAAAATAAATTAAGGTAAATTTAAGTTTTCTTTTGATGTATAGTAATATGAATAATTTTTTAAATAAGAAAAACAGAAATAATTTTTTTTAGATTAAAATTGAAATTTTTAAACTCATAAAAATGTTTCGTCATTTGTTTTTTACAAAACAAATTTCTATACTTTTTATTTATTTATTTGCATTTTTGGGACTTTATATTGATTTGAAATTTTGGTTTATATAATGTGACAATTACAGATCGGTTTGACAAAAATATTGAGTTGACAAATTTCAATTATATGTGGAACAACACACCTGTCCATAGTTTGGTGCAGATTTCAGAATGGAGGGAGCGGTGAAATATTTTTACTCGATTTTCTTTTCCTTAATTAGACTATAAACACTTGATCCTTAATTAGACTATAAAGACTTGGTTAAGCTTGGTAATTGGTTGGTCATCCGAATCATGAGATTTCTTTCCAAATTAAATAAAAAGATCAATCAGCTCGCTGACATCAAATCAGTCAAACGCCAACAAATCGACTAAAATAGAATAAGTCAAAGGCCAATTATACCGCTAAATCAAGAAAAAGATAACCAGTCTACTACCAAAGAATTAGCCAAAACATCTACCAGCCCACTATCACCGAATCAGTCAAAACTCTACCACTAAACCAGTCAAACGTCATCCGGTTCACCATACCACCCATCAGTCAAAAGCCAACATGTCCCAGCTTTAAATGGAGAATATTAGCTGTTGCGACACAAGAACTATTCATAACTGAGAGTTGGGTGAATAAAGCTTTTAAGTGACAGTTTAGTGAATTTGAGTAATCTTGTTTTGTTGTCTATGGCCTTCGTTTCTTGAAAGGAAGCATTCAATTGACGAATTTTATATAAGTCCTCAACATTCATTTGAACCTCGTGAACAAAATGGTGACTATATCACGCGAAATCTGTCGGGGACACAATATCCTGCAAGTTCCCATAACAAATCAATTCCTCTGGGGATATAGTTTGTCTACTGTAAGAACTCACCCGCCACAAAGTCTGAGGCCATCCGTTGCTATGGAAACAAGAATAGCGTATTTCAGTGAGGGTAGCTTCTCTCCCCTCTAGGGCTAACACCATAGACCGAAGAAAAAGATTTCCGTTCTCCCGCCGAACCGAGCCAACACTTGTCGTAAACAGTGATCCCACACCCCTACTTGAAATAGTTATACCTTATTACCATGATCACCGCCATCCATGGGTCCAGATGAATGAATAGGGGAGTTCTTACTTTAGACAAACTACACTGGATCGAAGATTGATTGTTTTCTGGTTCAGGTCAAAATTATGAACTGCGGATGAATAGTGTGTAAATGTGTCCTCCCTGTAAAACGAGCTGTGACATGTGTGAGGGCAGAAGTCAAATTCTTGGCCATAGATGGCGCCACTGGAAAACAAGAAAAAGAAGAAGAGCACCCTTCTACCTTAAAATAGACTTGTTAGTATTGATAGGTGGATACTTAATAGAAAAATACTAAAATAAGTGAAATTATATTTTCTCCGAGAAATATCCAAAGTTTCCACAAAAATGTTGTCTTCCTCTATTAAACTTATCACCAACATACAGATACTGTAAATGGTAAAGTATTCCTATATGAAAAAAGCCATATTTTTTTTTAATGTAAAGTTTTTGAGGGTCGAATTTTTAATTATTGGAGAATGATTTCAGCACTGCATTGTGTAATCTCGCTAAAAATTTTGAAAATTTCAAAAAGTTTGCATTGAATTAGCTAATTTATATGTTAATGAAAAAAAAAAAAATTAGGAAGGCTAGTGATTTTTTTTTTAATATTTAAAATACTTATTTTTAAATTTGTGTTCGTAAAAAATTGAGTTATGTGCCAAGTTTAAGGCACTCAAAGAGTTGATTTTCCTGGATCTAAATGCCAAATATCGAAAAGTTTTCATTGAACATACTAATATATATGTCAATGAAAAAAATTTATAAAAGCTAGCGATTTTTTTAAAGTATTCCATCCATTTATTTTTAAACATGCGTTTCTTCAAAAAAAAAAAAAAAAAAAAAAAAAAAAANAAAAAAAAAAAAAAAAAAAAAAAAAAAGAAAACTAAAGTTGTGTTCCAAATTTAAGGTACTTAAAGTGCTAATTTTCCTTCACTGAAAAGACTTAAAAAAGCAGCATAAATCTTTCTCCAAAAAAAAATAAATTCTTGTGTGAGATTTAAATTTTCAACTCTTCTTGAATCATCGTATAGTTACTTAGTAACAAACGTATTACTTCAATAACTTAGCTATGATTGGAAGCTTCATTACGTCGTCGGGGAAGGGGAAAAAATAGGGAATCTATATTTATGACCATTAGTAAATTAACATCTCACTCTCATCTAAAAGTGATTCTTTCAACTTTCCCTCTTTAATTATTCTGAGTGAGAAATCTGAGCTAAGCAAACGAGACATCGCTTATAAAATTGAAACAGTGTTTTTAATGCAGACTGGTTTTGGAAATTTTAATTTTATTTGTTTAAGTGGTTTGAAATGTGAAAATAAAATTAATGATAGTAAGATTATTTTCGGCGTTATAAATTTTCATTGTACAGGGGAAAAAAACATGACTTTAAATCTATAATTTAATGATCATTTCTCAAATTATTATTTAAGTCAAATTATTTTTTAAGTTAAATATTTTGTATGAGGGTAAAACACAGAGCCTTTGTTTAAATAAATAATCCCAAAAAACTGAAGGGATAAGATATTACTTAATTAATAACTTCATTCGCTTCAAAAATATACAAATTGGAAATAACAGTCGGCATGCTTCAACGCTCAAAAACATGCGCTCATTTTCTTTTCGTTTGACACATCTTGAAAATCGGTGCTTGTTTTTGGGACACTTAAAGCATGTTGACGGTTATTTCCAATTTGTATATTTTTGAAGAGAACGTAGTTTCTAATAAAAATAATAGTGACTTTGGTAATTTTGCTTAAAAAAGGAGGTAACGCATCTTATTGCAATTTTAACATTTCGTATATATAGATCACAATCCCGATTGTGTTTTTTAATTTAAATAAGCACACAAGTACAAGCTGTCAAATTTTTTAAAATTTAAAGTACTCAATAATTGTAATGCAATTACTTTCTAGTAACTTAAAGTCACGTTTAGGAACAAACTATATTATACCGCAATCATAAATTGGTGTTTTTGCTTTGCATTTCACCCAAATAAAATATGGTTAATAGTTTTTTTTCTTACAATACTAATTTAATTTTATTACTTTATTAGTCACTTGGTATTTTTTCAGTTTATATGATAACGGCTTACCGGAAATTCGCATTTTCAAAATTATAGCTCATATTACCATACATTTAGAAAGAACTGGATAACTCCAAAGTAAATTTCAGCGAATAAATGGTTTTCAGGCAATGCTCTAAGGAATTCTGATAAAATTAGCAAATTTTACCATATTCACAAAATCTCAACACATATTATGGAACAATATTTTATTGTTAATTTTACAGTGCTTCGGCAAATTTACCGAGAGTTTCGATGTTCCCGTAGAGACAGAAGAAACGGTAAATGTTACCATTTTCTGGTAGTTTTTACCATACTTTTTTCCTCAGTGTAATGCCGTAATCATAAATTGATGTTTTTGTCTCTTCACCCATTGCTAAGAAAAATATTGTTGCTAATTTAGTTTTATTAATAATAATTGAAGTTCCATCAATTTAATTTTATTCCTTTATTGTTTAAATTTCAGGACGCTAGCGCAAGTGGTTGTAAAGTTATAAAAGCTCCTTTCGTTAATAAAACAAATTTCCAATTTACTTATCATTTTTAAATATTTGATTTTTTTTGTTGCAATTTTTATTATTTTTATAAGTATAAAAATTTAATCCCAAAGTATTTTTTTTAACATTTTCGGGGAAGCTTTAATGACCCTAACGACTCATAAAAGAAAAATTTTTTCAAGGGAAACGATTTAACAGAAAATGATATTGTTGCAGCGCACATAATAGATAACTAACTAACAGGTAATTTTCTTAAAAGCAAACAAACATTCAACTATAAAATAAAAAAAATCTTGCGTCAGTTTTCACAAGAAATCTCAAATGTATATAACAATTTTTGTTCTAAAAAAAATAAACTTATCCAATTCCTTCTTGTCCTTGATGCAAAGGAGTTAACTTTTAACCTTGGTTCTTCAACTATTAAAATGACTGTAACCGTGATAAATTTTCTACGCTTACCCAGCATCTCATAAGAACAGAATAATTACTTTATAAAGAATGATATTTTCATCTGAATACAACGATAACTATTATATTGCGTGTTTAGATGCTACAGTGGAAATTAATATCGAAAGTTTATAAGCAAATATGTATTTGCACGAATCCTGTGAATTGATGCTCGTGGTGATAACCTTGACAAAAAAATTTATATATCGAATAATTTATATATCGAATAAATCGAATAATATAAGAGTTAAATAATGATAGAATAGAAACACATGTTTTTCGGTGATTTAAGTGATTAATTATTCATGATAATAAGAACACGTTTTACAATATTCTAATTAATTCAGTAAAAATTTCATATAAAAGAAAAAAATAGTCGAATACTGTAAGTTTGCAGAAATCAGTATGTGAAAATGTACTCATTAAGATACTGAAGATATGTAAATTTTGGTTAATTAATGCATTTTCATTAATAATAAAGTTAGTAGCAATACACAAATATTTTTTTAAAAAAATAATTTTTTTTGTTTGTCATTTCAATAAAAATCAATATTTTGTTTAAATTAAAAAACGTCTACGAATTAAAATATATTTCTTAATCAATTAAATATATAAATAAATGTTATCAAAATATAATTAATCAAGAATCAAAATAAGAAAAAACTGTTTTATGCCATTAAATCAAAATTGTTTGCGAAGGCACCGACCACATTGAGGTCGTAAAATATCCTCAGTGGTAGACGGATCACGGGTTAAAGTCACCTTGCCCTTGGACTAACCGTTAGATTTTTTTCATGGTCTTCCACTCCTTGCAACGCAAATGCAAGTTAGTTCCATCAAAAAAAGTCCTCCACGAAGGATAGCTTTTCCCAATACTTAACTCAGGTGTTCCCTTGTCTTCTGGATTGAGATCAAAAATACAAGGCAAGTTGTATACTCAAAAATTGGGTCGACTATTCAACGACTGTTATAAAACTCTGCCAATTCGTCACTGTCTCAAATTATAATTGAATTCGAATTGTCGGGAATTAAACTGTTAAAAAATATAAATTACAACTATAAAATACTGTTGAACGATTAGAAGAACGCTTATTAATCATTTTGTGTATCTCTATTGTTACTTTCGCTCATAGTATTATTAATTATGCAAAGAATGCGTAACGTTTATGGCTTAGAAGAAATGAGTTCTTGATATTTTTTTATAAAAACCCTTCAGGCCTATTCCTATCAGGAACTAAAATAATTTTTTACAGCATTTAGACTTGTCAATTTTAGTATGTAGTAACAAAACAATGTACCATTTTCAGATAAAAAGTAAGTGAAGGTATAAAAACTGAAATTATATATTAAAAAAAATGAATATTTTAAATCTCTTTTATGCCTTAACATGTAAAACCCTTTATTGAAGTATAAAGAGAGGCGAATCTGGATCAAAAATAACTTTTTTTATTTCTTTACTAATTATGCTAGTGAAAGAACTTTTAATTAGTATTTCATTTTTCAAATTTTACCTGGAATGCTCGACTAGGCATAAAGGCTTTTTACTCTGTCTAGATTTAGATATTATTTCAAAAAAGTCCGCATTATTAGAAATGACTTAAAATTTAGGTACAAAATATGAGAGAGAGTATTGATTAAATCATTTTCAAACTCAAAGCAAAAATTGGACTTAATAGATAAACTGATATTGAAAACAAAATTGGGTTAAATATAAAAAAAACACACAAAGTAAAATTTAAAATTTACATTATTTGATAGAAAAAGATCTGATATTAGTTTAAGCAATATATTTTAAAAATCTTTTCCATGCAAGTAAAAAAAAAAAAGAAAAAAAAAGAGAGAAATAGCTCTTTTATGGCAATGAAAAGAATATCTCTTAAATTCTTTTCTAAGTTTTTTAATAGTATTAAAGCACATATTTGTAAACTATTGAAATTGAAAAATTTTAATTTGATAAGTTTAAAAATTGTATTCATGGCTGAAATTAGAAAAATATTTACCTAAAAAGAAAATGACTTCAATCAACAATTACCATTAACTTTATTTTCTTTATTGCACTTTCGTTCAATTTTACCTCATCGAAGGGTAACACTGTAACTAGTCTCTTGGAAAGTTTGTAACCAATGTGTAAATTTAACAGTGAGATGTAACTCAATAACATTAATATTATATTATGTATCCAATAAAAAAAGACTTTAATGTATATATATATATATATATATATATTATACAACATTTATTTCTGAAAACATTTAACATAAATGTTTTAGCCATCACAATTAAAAATTGTCAGTTAAGTCTCAATTTCAGAGCCACAGCGAAAAATAAGTAGAAGAAAATTAATAATTGCGAAACATTCTTTTGTCCTACCTTTTTCTAAAAAATAATAATTATAATAATAAAATGATTTATTTTGTATTTATGTTTAATCGTCATTTTATTCGTAACTTATATTTTATATTTTTAACTTGTATATTGCAATTCATATTAAAATCTAATTTGTGGCTTCTTAAAAAGTTAACAAAAATGATTGTTTTATTCCAATACAGTTCAGTTTATTTCAAAACTAAATGGTTGAAATCATATCATGTGTATTTGGATATAAAATATGCATTTTGTGCATTCACTGAATTCTTGAAGTAGCTCTAAAGAACTAAAGTTTAGCTTTCTCAAAAGCGAATTTAATAATTTTATGTAATCACAAAATCAATTCTTGTATATTATTTAAAGTTAGAAGTAATTTCTAATTGCATAGTAATAAATATCCAAATACATTTTTAATCTGAACTCATGTTTCCAAAGTGAATCGTCAGTTGAATTCATCAAAATTTTGAAGCAAACATCTTAGTATCAAAAACATTTTTTTATTTTTGTGCTTTTTATTTCTCAAAATTTTGCTTATTTTTCTTATCCTTTTTTTTTTAAGGAACTGGTTGGTAAGTAATTTTTTTTATAAGTATTTTTTTCTTCTTTTTAACATATCTTTAAGTTCAGCGATGTCTACTTAAATAACAGAACTATTATATTTATTATCTATTTACCTATAGATTTATCGATTCTTCCTATTATTTTACACTTAAGCTTCGTTGTTGTATTTTAAATTAAATTCAACTAAAATTCACAGTTGATATTTTTACACTTTTTTGTTACATCATTTCGGTAGGCACTTATTAGACATTTTCATCTTTAAAAATGGATACAGTCAGAATTGCTGTAGACTATTAATACATTCATGATTCATCAAATTCATTATCTAAATAAATAATAATAACATTCTGGGAATAATAAAATTTAAAATTAAGTGAAATATTTTCTATTTAATATCGCTTTAAATTAATATTTATCTTTTAAAACTTTTGTTTTTTAATTCAATACAGTATGACTTACACGAAAATATTTTGCATAATTTATTCGCTAAATATATTGAGAGTGATTTTTTGAAATTAAAGGCTTTATTTTGGCGAACATACGCTGGTAAGTAAAGTTAACTTCGCCGGTAAGTAAGGTTACTATACCCCAAATTGCTAAAGTTTCAAACTTCTAAATTGTATAGTTTTTGAGAAAACATAGAGTAACGTAAAGTCAAACATGAAAAACAAAAGTGATTATTGAGATTTTTTTTTTTCAATGCCCACCTCGGTTGACATTCGTCAATTCAAGCGTATTTTTTGACCCTCTAATCACAAGCAAAAATATATTTTGGTATTTTTTAAGTATAAAAAATAGTCTGATAGCTACTAAAAAACTATTTATTAATCGGAACAATATTTGTATAAAAATCTAAAAAAAAGCAATTTGAAATTTCCTTTTCATTCATGTTCACAAATTTATCGATTTTGAAAAGTAAAAAAAATGTCAACAATAGCTAACTGTTTCTGTTAAATCTAATGACTATAAATGAGTACAAAATTGAAGAATTATTGTTCGGAGCCGAGCTTCGAAGATTTTACCTTTAACGCAGAAAAAGACCCTGATATTTCATACTGTTTTTCATAAAATGCAAGATATAATATTTTTCACTAACTTTGACCTAAGTTAATACGAAATAATGTATGAAATAAATGAGACCGTCATAAAAGAAAACCCTGGTTATCTTATTGTAGTTTATAATGAGATAATTTTATAGAGAGAAAGCTTTAGTATTTCAATTTATGTATTATATAATCTTTTTTTATTGAATTTTTCCTAGGATTTTAAAGTTTTCTTTGTCCCGCAGTGGACTGATCGTAAAGACACGGTTCCCAAAAGAACACCGAAGTCAAGCATCACTAGCGGCAGTCAGTAAGCGGATGGGTGAGCACTTTGATCAGTCTACATAGGGACCGAGGGTACGCGGTATCGGTCCTTGTTAAACTGTTCTGTCGTAAAGTGCTCGGCTTCGCACGCAGGTTGTCGGGCTACCTAAGCGGAAGAGCCATCCCCTCTGCAAAGGGTTAAAATTGGGATGGCAAGTCTTTGAGAAATCCTCGGGGNAAATATTTTATTTAACATTATTCTATGTGGAATTTCGGCAGTGCCAGTGTAAGCGCGAAATAATAATGTTCAATAAAAATATTTTATTTAACATTATTCTATGTGGAATTTTGGCAGTGCCAGTGTAAGCGCGAAATAATAATGTTCAATAAAAATATTTAACATTATTCTATGTGGAATTTTGGCAGTGCCAGTGTAAGCGCGAAATAATAATGTTTAATAAAAATACTTTATTTAACATTATTCTGCGTGAAGTTTCTGTATTGCCTGTGTAAGAGAAAACAATATTAAATAAAAATATTTCCTTTAACTATAAATGTGCTAAATATCAACCTTTTCTAATTTAAGAAATAATAACATTTTATAGAAATACTTATTTAAGATTCATCATGTGTGTTCTATTAAGTCCAGGTAATAGAGCTCAAAAATGGACGCTGTGTGGCAAAAATCAGCTAAAGTTTTTATTTCTTAAATCTGTTGTTTTTTGGGGGTTTTAAACACGATTTCGCATATTGCGAAGAAAATTTTTTCTGGGAAGAATGTTTTATTCCGTGAAATACTAAAAAATATCTTGTCCGAACTTTTTTTTTCTCGTTTAAAGTAGAAAATTTCCGACGACATAGCTAAAAACTAAAGAAAATTTCCCTCAAAGTAAGCACCTACAATTTGATCACAGGGCTATATCAAAGAGCTATGAACATGAGCTACATGACTATAATTGTTAATAACATTTCTCATTCACACAGATGGCGCTCTGCGCAGTGATGTAAAAGTTAATTAATTTTCAAATTCCCCTGTAACGATAACATTATTCTTCGTTGCTGCTATTAAATATGTTTTTCTGTTATTAAGCATTTTGTTATAACTTATGCAATTCAGTCATCTTGTATTAAGTAAATATCATAGAATAAATGGATGAATTTGACCCCCCAGGTAACACTGGAATGATGTTTTTGACAGAAAAACAGAGTAGAATAATTAAATAGATTAATTAAAGATTTGATATATAAAAAAAGCGTTTTCTCAGACTTTGTAGTACTAAAAAACTAAAATATTTTCATACTCTGAGGTGTTTGTTAATTTTAATTTTTTGTCAATGTTTTCTAACTTATGTGTGTGTTTTCAAACCAATTGACGCTCACTTTTATTAATGAAATTATTTTCAAATAAATTCGGTTTGCAAAAAATTACAGAAAATTCGCAAAGTATCCACCTTTGTCTTAACGTTATACATGCTCTGAACCTATTTAGCGCCTTTGGGACTCAGAAAATTTTTTCTGTTAAATTTTTTGTTAATGTTTTTTTAACTTATGTAGGAGGTTTTCCATCAAATTGACTCTCACATTTTAATATGAAACCATTTTCAAATAAACTCTGCTTTTCTTAGTTTGGAAAGTCTCTGTTTTTAAATTCTGCTTTTCAAAATTATCAAATTATCCACACTTTTGTTAACGATACATGATCTTAGCATGCGTCACACTGAATGAATTTTTTTCTTGTTTAATTTTCTGTTAATGCTTTTAATAGGCGACTAATTTTAAACAAATTGACGGTTACTTTTAACTAAGAAACCGTTTAAAAATGATGAAATATTATGAACCACAATGAAGCCATTACCATAAAAAATGATAAAAACCAGCTTTCTCCTTTGGCCATACATATTTTCTGTACACAGCTTGTTAAGTGACTAATTATTTAGTTTTTAAAGTTTTTGTCGTATTAATGAAATTTATTTTCTGCCAGTTACTTAAATACACACACAGTCACCTACATATGACTCACCGGATTTTTTTTTCCTTGAGCAGTATATTTTTAAGCAAAATACTGGCAAGTTCATATAACGTCCGCAGGTCACTATGTGGTGTAACTAACACTTCAAATATTAAATACCAAATCACTAGTATATAAGACATGATAACTTGATTCTATCATGAGGTACCTCATGATAGAATCAAGGTCTTATATACTAGTGATTTGGTATTTAATATTTGTAGTGGTAGTTACACCACACATCCCATTAAAATAAAAATCTGTATTCAGTATCATCTGGCATAACTACCACTACGAATATTAAATACCAACTCACTATATAATATATATATATATAAAGTAAATTCCAAATTATCTAACGTTCAAATTATATAAATTAAGTTGTTTAATTAATGGAAAACTTTATATTTATATCTGTTAAACTTAACTTTTAATTTCAATTGCATGCTTAATGTTAAAAACAGATACAATTTATATCTGTGTATTTAAATTATATCTGTATGACATTTCGACTTCCAGTACAGTCAGTAATAGTAACTGCATCTTTAGAATTTTGTCTTGGACGCCCTGAGGAGATTTGAAATACAGCTAATTATGTATAATATCGGAATGAAACGCTTCTTAGGATTTTTACTTCTTATGTCTTGGCGAAGTTTGGCTGAGTTAGTCTGGCTTGTTTCCGCCTTGTTTTGCATATTCAACTAGATTTATAGGGTGAAGATGAAAGTTAGTAGCAGGATGAAAATGGTTTTCTTTTAGGCATGCTCATTATTCATTTCAATTTCGTTAAAAAAAAAACGGGGTTAATGATCTAGTCTAAGTTAGTTACAATATTTCAATTTAAGCTCTAGAGTACATTGTTGCAAAAGGCAAAAAAAAAATAATAATAATAATAATAATTTTCAAATAATATTTTTACCTTGTAAAAATACAAATTCGCCCTAATTCTCAAGAATAAATCTAGAACAAAAGTTAAAATAGGATATTTTTTAATCTTTTAAAAAAAGCAAAATTTTTAAAACGTTGAGATATAATTCCAGAATAAATATTTTCTAAATTTTCTACGCGATTTTAAAAGAAATAATCATTAACCTTTTGAATGTAGGAAATGAGAAAGAAAAAAAAAAATAGTTAAATGAATTTTCACTGAATAATCAGATTTTCATTCACTAAATTACAGCCTTTATGTCTCAAAGACTCATGCTAAGAATATTAATAATCCTAAAAAAATTTATACAGAACAGAATTGAAAGGCAAATACAATAAACGCATAAAAACACAATTTAGAAAGCTAAAATTTTTCCAAATTTTTTCATTGTTATTATTTGTTGCCCATCTCAGCGACTTTACGTTATCAGAGTAAGAAAAATATCTTTATTTGAAATTCTACTCATTTAAGTAAAGATTAATTGAGCTCAGTAGTTATCATTTGGCCACTGAAAATGATGCTATTTTTGCCAGCAAATTTATTTTAATAAACTTTTATCACAATCAATTAATTCTCTATAAATTTTGCACCTTAGTTGCATATTAGTATAAGGATTAATATTTGTTTCTTTTCATATTCTCGTTAATTTTTGCATCCTTTAGGTTTATTGAAATACGTTTCGAAAGCGTAACTATCAACAAAATAAACACGTTGGTTCAGATAGCTTTCGAAATACTAACTTAGTGACGTAGTTTTCGCATGTCATTGAAGTTGTTTCTTGAGCTTATGAAACAAAATTAATTTATTATAAATAGCATACAATAAATTCACAGTGAAACTAATTTTGATCAAATAGTTAAAATAGGATATTAATAAGGAATATTTAATAGGAAAAGATTAATTTAGAACATTATTAAGGAATTAATAAAGAATATTCAATAGGATAAGATTAATTTAGAACATTAATAAGGAATTAATAAGGAATATTTAATGGGATAAGATCAATTTAGAACATTATTAAGGAATTAATAAAGAATATTTAATAGGATAAGATTAAATTAGAACATTAATAAGGAATTAATAAGGAATATTTAATGGGATAAGATTAATTTAGAGCATTATTAAGGAATTAGTAAGGAATATTTAATAGAATAAAATTAATGTAGAACATTAGTAAGGAATTAATAAGGAATATTTAATAGGATAAGATTAATTTAGAACATTATTAAGGAATTAATAAGGAATATTTAATAGGATAAGATTAATTTAGAACATTATTAAGGAATTAATAAGGAATATTTAATAGGATAAGATTAATTTAGAACATTATTAAGGAATAAATAAGGAATATTTAAAAAGGAAAATTTAATAGGATAAGATTAATTTAGAACATTAATAAGGAATATTTAATAGGATAAGATTAATTTAGAACATTAATAAGGAATTAATAAAGAATATATAAAAATAGGATGAGATAGCTAACATCATTTATGTTATCTCTCCATATAAAAAGTCAAAAGGGTTACCGCCGCTGTTTCAGGTATTCAGTGTTACATATTGTTTAGCTGCGAAAAACTATATAAATTAGATATTTGAAATCACGCTGGTGGGATAAAAAATTTACACAGATTACAATGGTTTTATATTTTATTTTATTTTATAACCGTCGTTGAGCAGCAGACCCAATTTTTTGGGTTTACGACTTCTAATGTTCAACTCCGTAGCCTTGCAATTTTGAACCCAATCCAGAAGACAAGGGAACTCCGGGATCAAGTATTGAGAAAAATTTGCCTTCGTGGAGGACTTATTGGTGGAACTGACCCGCATTTGCATTACATGGAGAAGAAGACCACGAGAACCTCCCACGGTTAGCCTGAAGGCAAAGGGACTCTGAGCCATGATTCGTCTGCCACTGAGGATTTTTCGCGTCAGCACTGTGGTCGGTGCAAGCCGGATGAGGATTCGTATCGATCAGGCTTCGCCGGGATTCGAACCGATTTTGTTCGAAATTTAAATTTGTATGAAAATTTATCCAATTTTAAGTACTTATTTTGCAATTTTTTTCACTTTTTTTTTACTTGACATTTTTTACAAACTCTTTAAGACCTACAAATTTACAAAGCACGTTACTTTAAAAAAAAAATTTTTTTTTAAGTACTACTAAAAAAATTATATATTTTTATTTTTGATGAACTAAAATAATTTTATTTATTTGAAATATTGTTTTTTACTTACTTTAAGTACAAATGTAAGTATATGAGCAATTCTACAAATAAACGCCAATTAGGCGGCCAATAAAAAAAAATTGGGGGGGGGG
>NC_092213.1:46838511-46852110 GCF_043381705.1 Parasteatoda tepidariorum
TGAACATGAAATTTTTTCTTTGTGACATACTTTAAATGTGACATACTCTTTCTGACATACTCAGATAAATCTGAGCCATTTATTCAGATAAAACGATTTTTACATAAAGACAATATTATTATAATGTCTCCCCAAAATGTATTTATAGAGATTTCATACTATAAGGTTATATTTTAGTACAAAAAACAAAAATAAAAAAATTTAATCAAAGTTCGTAAATTGAAGAAAATCGGGGAAAATTTAAAATTGGTATTTTGTCATATAAAGTATATCACAAAAAAAAAATTTCATGCTCAATATTTTTTCTTGCTTTTTTAGGGTGGAAAAAAGAAGAAAATTCATGTAGAAATAGCGTGCCCCCCCCCAAAAAAAATAATTAATTTTTATTTGGCCGCCTAATTTGCATTTATTACGCAATTGGTGTTTATTAGTGTCATGCCTAATTGGTGTTTATTTGTAGAATTGTTCATATGAGCAATTTTACAAATGAACACCAATTTTTATACTAAAATATAATCTTATAGTATGAAATCTCTATAAATACATTTTAGAGAGGCATTATGATAATATTATATTTATGTAAATATCGTTTTATCTGAATAAATGGCTCAGATTTATCTGAGTATGTCACATTTAAAGTATGTCACAAAGAAAATATTTCATGCTCACGATTTTTTCTTACCTTTTTAGGGTGTAAAAAAGAAGAAAATTCATGTAGAAATAGTGTCCCCCGCCCCAAAAATTTTTTTTGTTTTGGCCGCCTAATTGGCGTTTATTTGTAGAATTGCTCATCTGAATTTGTTTTCCACATTTTTTTTTATTCATTCATTAAAAATCACCTTTGTATTATGTTTAAAGAAATGCATTTTAATTATTTATCATTTATTTAAAAATTAGTGCATCAAAGCCTTAAAAAAAATCTGCTTCTAGGAGAAATTAAAGTAAAATATGCTTGTAAAATTTTTTTTATGCTATTAAAAACTATAACTTTTGAGATGTGTCTTTTTAAGTTGAAAAGATATGAACAAGAAATGATCATTGAATTTGAAAAAACGTGTAAACTGAGCATTTAGCATCACTTGCAGTTAATCTTACACCACGTTAATTTAACCTCTTAATTTTAATTAATTAATTTTGCTTTGATAAAAAATTCAGAGAATTTGGTGTTCGTTTTCGATGCCTCATTAAATTAGGAATCTATTTCTGTATTACAAACTACGGAAGTCTTTTGTTTTTCTGAGATAATTGCTTGCCGTCGCACAGTGCGCAAAGAACTAAACGGACCATCCTTGATAACTTTTGCTCTAATGATCATCAGATCTTAGGACTCAATCTTAAGGGATCCAAGGGGGAATCTCAAATATGCTAATTAATTAGTGCAAACGATATTTTAAGTTATGAAATCAGACGCAAAAAATGAATAAACACACCTTTTTTTTCGATGGTTTCGGATTTCTGATCTCCAAGCTATCGGGGGTAGCCGCAATCTGGGAAATATGGCCCTAATAGTTTGGTCAGGAGAGGGGTCCAAAGTTTGGACCCCTTTAATATTAATTAAATTTTTTGCGTATTTAACTATATTTCGGGAGCTTTTTTAAGCGAATTGAAAAATTTTTGCGCCCAATTATAATTTTAATTTGCCCAAAGATATTTCCATGTAAAAAATAAAAATTTATTATTATTTTATTTAGTAATAATCGAAAAAAATTTGATTTGTGAGGTATAATTTTTTTTTTCATATGTAATTTTAAATAGCAAAATACATTTTATAAAGTATGGAATTTCAAATAACAAAATACAAAATTCCACTAAAATCATTTGAATAGTTCCAGGAAAATCGAATTTTTAATATATTACTTTTTTAAAAAAGAAATCGTTTTCTCAGAAACTATTCGACTGATTTCGCTTAAATTTCGTATTTTGCCATATAAATTTACAAACTTTAATGTGAAAAATTTTATGCCCTCTTATTCAATTTTTTTACGATTGTAATTAAATAAAATAGTAAAAAATAATAAATATTTTAAAAATTTGTTTTTCTTTGCATGGACAAACGTGTGCGTAATTATGTGCAAAACATTTTCAATTTGCCGGCCAGGTGGCCGAGCGGTTAGCGCGCCTGACTGCGAAGCCATTGGCTGCGGGTTCGAATCCCGCTCTGGGCATGGATGTTTCTCTCTATCTGTGCTGTCCTCTGTTGTGTGTGTGATGTGTGAATGTATCCCACCATATAAACGGGTTTGTGGCAGTATGGCGTGGGTAATGTTCGCCTCTGTGACTTTGGTTCACAGGTTCCCACTGGGTAACGCAAGATGAGTAACAATTCCGGCGTCTTCATAGGCAAAGATTCAAATTCAGTACCTGCCATTGGAGAAAAAAATTTCATTTGCAAAAAAAGATCTCGAGATATAGTGAAATACACAAAAAATCAAGTTAGATTTAAAGGGTCTAAGCTTTCGACCCCTGTCCTGACCAAACTATTGGGATTTATTGGGACATATTTTCCAGATCGCGGCTGTCCCCTATATTTTGGGGGTCAGAAATCCGAATCTGTTGGAAAAAGAACGTATGTTTATTCAGAGAAAGAAAATTTTTTGAGTCTTATTTTGTAACTTAAAATATCGTCTGCACTAAATAATTAGCATATTTGAGGTCTCCCCCTGAAACCATTAAGATTGAGTCCTAGAACGTGAAGATCCGACCATTAGATTAAAAGTTATTCAGGGTGGTCCATTTTTTCTTTTTTGGGCACTGTACACTGCTAGAAATTTTACGGGAAAAAATGATTAAATAACTATTTAATTTTGATTATACCAGATTCAACCAACACAGTCAAATAGCCTTTAAAAAGGATGGTATTTAAACTCTTAACTGTGAGAAAAATTGTTTATCGACCGTTTCCACCTATTACAGTTAACAAATCAAAATTTTAATCGTGTCCCAGAGGTTTCGAATTTTTTTCGGCTACGGAGCCCTAAATGATCAACCTTCTCTCGGTGGAACCCCAGTTTTATAAGATACATAAATACAATTGTGAACGTGTTAACTGTTTTATTTTTAAAAGATTTAATTAGAGGAACTAAATGTTTTCACAGTTGCACAGCATTAAAAATCTTCAATCAAGTTTTATTCCTGATATCAATCCTGGAACTTAATCTAGTCCGGCTTTAAGTTTATGATGTACACATATAAGCTGAAACTGAATATAATGAGCCAAATTTTGGTTTTCGTTATAAAGAAAACTTAAAAGAGCTGCTGCGTCGAAAATGCAATATCTCACTGAATATAACTGTGGTGCAATGTCTCACTGAATATAATGATCAACAACCCAAACAATTGTGTGAATTTATTCCGGGTTTACAGGAATTCAAGCGCTTATATACGAGTTAAAGA
Source organism: Parasteatoda tepidariorum (assembly GCF_043381705.1). Lineage (NCBI taxonomy): Eukaryota > Metazoa > Arthropoda > Arachnida > Araneae > Theridiidae > Parasteatoda > Parasteatoda tepidariorum. Next base: position 46,841,905 of record NC_092213.1, read on the forward strand.
GCATAATTTAAATTTAAGTACTTAAAATTAAATAATAATCTTACGCCAAACTTTCGCGATCGCCAATAAAATATACATATTTTTAGTTGTGCAATAAAGATAATTATATTTTAATTTTTAAAAATATAAGAACTGCATTAATTGATTTTACAATGTGAATTTCTGTTCGAATAAGCCCTAATATGCCTATGTTTGATTTACAAACTAATTTTATTTTAAGAATCAGTGCTCATATGCACTCTAAAATAAATATTGTTATTTTATATTGCATAAATATTTTATCTTATCTTTATCTTATGTGCGAAGGGAAATACTTACACAAATTTTCATTAATGCATGTTTTTAATAAAATTTATTCAATACAATGTTAGAAAAAATACGAATTTTCTTTTTTTTAAAAATTGTCATCTCTTTTCATTGGCATTCAAGAAATTTCGTCGAGACAACCGTCATAAATAATTGATTATTCAGTAGATCCAAATATAATTACAAATTTTAAAATATTATAAATTTAAAAATATCTGGATTCTTAGAACTTCTTTAACTCTTCCAAGGAACCCTAGGGTACCGAGGAACACCATTTGGGAACCGCAGGTGTATCAACGTTGTTTTAACGTTGCTGTTGATTTTGATACAAATGAATCTCAGCTTGGCCATGGTTGGGTGATGTGATACCAAAGCATACAACGCAATTTTCTTTTGTCTGGGTTAAAGCTGTATTGTTGCCAAATTTTAGAGCTATTATTGCAAAAATTTCATTATAACCACCAAGACTTTTAGTGTGCATTCGCTGCAAGAACAACTAACTCACTTAGAAATAATACATCAGCGCTCGCAAATGTAATGTTTTCGCCAAGAGGAGATGAAATACTCGTAGATCAAATTTGCTCTCTCAACTGTTCTGTGTTTCTTTTTTCATTTTGTAGCCTTAATAAAAGTTTCACTTCTAACAGTAGCATCGCACTCGACTATTTAAATGGAGCGTTGTTATTCGTAATTTTTTTAAAGAAGAAGAATTGGAAGCGTTATGACTTCATGGTATGTGGGTTTTTTTTGTGTACCAGGAAGTAATTAAGATGAAGCACAATCTGTCACTTTAACAGCACTTTCTGATTATTTTTAAGTCGATTTTTTTTTATAAAATTTACAAACAAAGGAATGAAAGTATGTGACTATTTTGACACCTATTATCTAAGCCATTTGCGCTTTTTATTGTCTATTAATTTTTTTAAGTGATCGTAATCTATTTATTTTATCATAACATTCAATTCTTTGGGAAGAAAATAATTAAAATAAATAACCAGTTGTATTTTTAGTCTAAATTTTCAAATTTAAGGAAACGTAACAGACGAGAAAGGAAATATTCTTCTTGCATGTGCTCTAGTTTTTCATGCATTTTTTACCTTAATTTGTTAGTTATTATTATTGTTATTATTATCATTAACGCCTATTTTTGATTTTGCTATTAATTTTTTTAAATGATTTTTTTGCCATTTATTTTATAACATCAAATTCTTTGAGCGGAAAATAATTAAAACAAATAATCAGTTGTATTTTACACCAAACTTCAATTTTAAACAAACGTAACAGACTATAAAAAAATAATTAGAATATTTTCCTTGCCTATGTACTCTTTTATGCGTTTTTTACCTTATGTCATTTATTAATATTATCATTATTATTATTATTGTACATTCAATTCTGCTGTGTCTGTTTTGCTGTATTAAAAGTTTTTATTTTTATTTATATAATTACTTTTTTAATATAAATATTACTATTTTTTTAAATTTATTATTAATTCGAACATAAGAAATCATATAATTAGAACATATCATATAATTGCATATAATATAATAACATATGATATATCATATAAACATAGATTATTATATAATTAGAACATAAGAAATCTCAACTTGTCACCTAATTTTATTTCAACACTAAAAGAGCACATCCCTCACTACGTTTATTTTTGCAGCAATTAGTATTTTATAACAATTAGTATTTTTATAACGATTAGAAATTAGTGTTTTATATAAATATTTCTTTTTGTTTCATATAAACATTACTTTTTTGATTTATACAAATATTTTTTTAAATTTATCACTAGAACATAAGAAATCTCAACTTGTCACCAAGTTTTATTTTAACACTAAAAGAAAACATCCCTCAATACGTTTATTTTTGTAGCAATTAGTATTTTATAACAATTAGTATTTTTGTAACGATTAGAAATTAGTGTTTTATATAAATATTTTTTTTTGTTTCATATAAATATTATTTTTTTGATTTATATAAATATTTTTTTAAAATTTATCACTAGAACATAAGAAATCTCAACTTGTCACCAAGTTTTATTTTAGCACAATAATAGCACATCTGTGAATAAGTTTACTTTTATAACAAATAATATTACAGAATTACAATGTATAGATTTACTGTAGCATTCGATATTTTTCTTCGTGTTTGAAATTGGTTAAAATGAAGACCCAGTCATCTTTTAAAACAATAATTACTATTACTGTATTGATTTCAGACATAAACAAAAATATCAAACAAAAAGACTATATCTTTTTTCAAAGCTATTTATATCATTATATTTTTTTCATTAATTAATTTATTTACATATATTTTTCTAAGTTTATAATAGTATTCAATGTTTTTTTTATTAGAAAACAATGAAAAGTATGAAATATTTAAATATTTGATACAACTTAGCATTTTGCTTTTTGAAATCAATCAGTTAATAAAAATTTACAAATTATCCCTGATTTGTTTAGAAAATTAAAGAGGGTAATGACTGAAATTTATTATTTAAGAAAAGGCATAAGCTTATTGTTCTTGATTCAGTAACTAAAATTACTATTTAAAAAATCGCAATTTTTATGATGAAATTACAAAAACAAATTTTCCGTAAAACTGAAATATTTGTGATTTTTTTTTCGTATGACACTTTTTGAAACAATCATAAAACTATACAAAAGGTATTACAACTCCCATTTTTTTTTATCTAAAACAGTTGTCATAGCTAAATAAAAATTTTAAAGAAGTTTATACAAATCCTTAACTCTTATTTTTTTTTCCAATAATTTGTACAACTTGGAAATTCGCTTGAATATAAACTGTTCAAAAATTTTAAAACGAAGAAACAAATAGTCACAAAAATAAAATCAACGATAAAGTCTGGGAAAGAATTTTTTTTCTTTCCATTTACGAACAAAATCTGTTAGGCTTAATGAACTATGAGAGTTAAAATAGTTTTTAAATTTTATTGCCTTTAAACCGTTTAAAAAGAATCCAACTTCATGTTACGCTTGACCCACTCATTTGTCGGAGAATAAGGAATAGGTGACAGCTGATTAACTACTTAATTTGATTTACGATAGAGTGTCTTAAAAGTAACTAGTTTCCCACAAAACCATATCGTACTTAAGGTTTAAAACCTTTCTGTAATTCTGTGTAATAAAATGAATAAAAAAAGGAAATGACATTTTTTTCAGGAAAAGATAGCTTATTTTATGCTGAAATCAGGTTTTTAGTGAAAGCAGCTAATGTTTATAAAGGAAGTGCAGTAATAATGTTAGTTAATGAGATTAAACTTAATTGCTAATGACCTAAATGATAAAAAAAAATTCATTTTTCTATACACTGTTTATAACAAAGCATGAGCAGATAAATTATTAATACCTAATTTAAAGAAAATAGTTATATTATATGTATAAATCCTTTAATCAAATTTAAAATTCTGAAAGTAGTTAATTAGACCACAATATTTGTTTCAGAAAAACATAAGTAAGTTTGGATAGATGGCTATAGAGGACAGATAACCAATCTAAATATTTCTGATATTTGTTAATAAATTGCTACAGATGCAGTTTCTTGAGAAACAGTTTAACTTGCTAATTAATTTGTAGAATCTGTATTTTTTGACATAAAAAAGTAAGCAAAATTTTGATGTTTATTTTATTTAGAGGTCAAATATTCAACATGAGTTAAATATTTTTAAATTACCTGAGATTTTCAATACGCAGGTTATATTTCTTTTTCAACTTTTATTTTTATATGGTCCAATCTTTGTTTTTGTGTGAAAAGCAAAATAATATAATGAAGCAACAATATGATAATGCTGAATAGTTCCATCAAAAAGCCCTCCACGAAGGCAAATTTCTCCGTATACTTCATGCAGGAGTTCCCTTGTCTTCTGGATTTGTTTCAAAATTACAAAGCTACAGAGTTAAACATTGGTAATCGTAAACTCGAAATCAGGTCTGCTGTTCAATGTTATAAAACTATTAAAGAAATCCTGGGACACCTTGTGTATATTACTTTTATCAAAGGAATATAATAGTTATTTTTTTGTCAATGGGCTAAAATGCCTACTAAAGTCTCTTTATCCAAAGGCTATAATTAACACCATTATTAAATGGTGATAATAACTATTACTCTAATAAAATGTCAAATACAATTTTTTACTATTATCTATTATCAAATAATTCCAATAATTGATATTTTTATTAAATGTCTCTAACAGTTGAAGAGTTTAATGAAAGAATATTCTAATGGACATAAAAAATGAAGCCGGAACGTTGAATTTTAAAAGCATGGTACGGTCTGCTGCATGTATAAAACTTAAATCTTTTCATCCCTGCATTTTGTAAAGAAAGTATGTTTTCTAAAAATAATTTTTCAAAACTATTTGATTCAAATACCAAGCGCAATATTTCGATACTAATTAGGAAAATCAAACAGTATACTTAATTATTTTCAAACAGCTTTCGTAAACAAATAAATTATAAATTAGATAACATTTAAAATCAGAATATTAATTAGTCAATATATAAGGAAACTAGATTATATAAGTAGGACTAATTAATTACCACCCTGAGCTAAGTACTTTTCATAAATTTACACTAAAAATGTCGTTTCGAATACTACAAAATATCATCTGTATTAAATTAAAATAGCAGATTTTCTAAAGTTTAGATTCATTATATGAGTTATAATACAAACAAACTATCAATTTTGAAAGATTTTTCTTCGGTATATTAAAAAGTTATTAGGGTATTTTGTATAACTTTCTATCAATCGATCTGTGTTCTATATAATAAGACTTTAGGTTTATTTGAAAGGAATTCTGATTGAAACGCTCCGTGAAGCGAATTCGGTGTCATCGACGCTGAAAATTTCTCTAGATAAATATTTATTTTCTTTTGAAGCATTATAATAATATTTTTTTTTCCAATTTGAAACACTTTTCCTTGTAGATGTCTTTGAATGAAGGGGAAAAGGAATTATAAATATTAAAAATAAAATATTAGGAATAGCATACTAGATTACTAAGGCAGAAGGAAATTCGGATTACTTGAACTTTTAAAATTTTCTATTTTCTTGCTGAGAATTCTTTTTTTTTTTAAATTTTAACTAAATTTATTCTACAGTTTAAACATTACAGTGAAACCTCTCGGGAGCGACCAGTCTCTGTTACACAGAAAAATGGTCGCATATAGAGGTCGGTCGTTCTTAGAGATTATCTCCATTGACTTCCAAATGTTATCGATTTTACTCTGTAACTTTCTTGGTGTTGAAATGAGAAACGGATTAATGAATAAAATTTAGCTTCAATAAAAATGACTCCTGCATATATAATTATGTGAAGAAAAAAAACAAATTTACCGATTATAAATGATAGCATTATTTCAAATAAATAAACAATCATGTTTTTTGCTTAAGGTTGTATTTAATTTTATACCATAAAAATTATTATACTTAAAAAAAAATGAGAGTTTTTTTTGAGATGCGTAGTTTTTCCTAAATTAACTTTCGTTTTTAATTTAACTAACTTTAAGCTCTAAAACTAAACTAGATCTAAAACTAAATCATAGTTACTCACAAATATTTTGAATGCATTTGAATCTAATTTCTTTTGTTAGTATTTTTAATTTTGATATTTTTTCTGTTTCCTTATTTGCTCGGTCGCTGAGACTGCCTCCCCTAAAGGTTTTCTTTAACACAAAGTCTACGGAAAAAATTCCGTGCCCCCCAAAAGTGTTCATAAATAGAGTAAGTTGCTACACAGAGGTGGTCCTTCCTATAGGTTTCACTATCTATATAGGTTTTATATAGGTATATATACATATAGGTATATCTATATAGGTTTTTCTAATTGATATTTGAACATTGTCATTCCTTTTTTTTTCAAACAGAGCATTATTTTTCTCCAAATGTGTTAAAAAATCTTGAAAGTATATAAATTTCATTTGCTTCAAACACTTATGAAAGTGGTAAAAGTCAGCTTATTTTAAGTCCTCAAACCAACAGTCATGTGTAATTGTTTACCACTTTCATAAGTTTTTGGATCAAAAGTATTATCAAGTATTTATTTTTGCTTCTGTTTATTTTTAGTTATTTTAATGTTTAAGTATCATTTAAATAATAAAAAAATATATTCTAGTAGACTAAGGGGAATATAATTACTTTTTCGTAAAACCTAAAACAAAAAAAAACAAAAACAAAAAACAAGAAAAAAAACGAAAACTGTAAGAAGCATCTTTTTCTAGAGACTTAAATGAGTTTTTATGTCATAATAAAAATCAATTGCGAGAGTTGTGCCTTGCGTTTTACGTATTAGGTAACGTGTAAGTCAAAAATTGAATTTTTTTTTTGAAAAAAAAAACGTATTTTTTAAGAATTTTATAAAAAATTTTCTTGAATTTTTCCTTTTTAGCCTGTTAGTTCGTTTGCACCAAAAAAACTGCTAAAATCTAGATTGATATTCAACATTTCTTGAATCATTTGAAGTGTAGTTACCACTATAATTATTCTATTCCAATTCACTAGTATATAAGACTTGTTAACTCTATACTATTTGGAGGTACCTTTATATAGATGACGGTCGACATTGTCGGTAAACATAGTCCCACACATTTAAGTAACAATTGTAATCAGATACAGAGGAATTTCCAAACAATAATTTATCAAATTTTCAAGTTATTTAGATCTAATAAAAACAATTTTTCAGTTATCTTTAATTTATAATATCAATTATTAATAAATTTTTGATTATGAATTAAGCAAAATTTTTTCGAACTGCTTTTTTTTTGGATTTTCTATTTTAGAACAAATACAATTCCGTTGATCTAAAAGATTTTTTTAGTAACTATAAGACTATTTTTTATAATTAAAAAATACATAAATGTATATTTTTGTTTATAATTAGAGCGTCAGAAAAAAGTATATATAAGAGACACTGGTGACAAAGGGTTAAATAATATATAAATGCGAGGAATTTCTTTCGAACATGATATATTATTTAGTTTAAAATTATAACTTTACACCGAGTAAAACTGCTCCTCAAAAGCATTTCGAGTTAAAAACATTCAAACTGCATTTCAAAAGCATTCAGACTGCATTTCAAAAGCATTTCGAATTAAAAGCATTCAGACTGCATTACAAAAGCATTTCGAGTTAAAAGCATTCAAACGCATTTCGAGTTAAAAGCATTCAGACTGCATTTTAAAAGCATTTCGAGTTAAAAGCATTCAGACTGCATTTCAAAAGCATTTCGAGTTAAAAGTATTCAGACTGCATTTCAAACGCATTTCGAGTTAAAAGCATTCAAACTGCATTTTCAACGCATTTCGAGTTAAAAGCATTCAGACTGCATTTCAAAAACCTTTTATGTTAAAAGAATTCAAACTACATTTCAAGCCTTTGGCGCTAAAAGCATGCAAACTGCATTTCAAAAGCATTTCGAGTTAAAAGCATTTAAACTGCATTTCAAAAACATTTCAAGTTAAAAAACATTCAAACTACATTCCAGAAGCATTTCGAGTTAAAAGCATTCAAACTACATTTCAAAAGCATTTCAAGTTAAAAGCATTTAAACTGCATTTCAAACATTTCGCTCTAAAAGCATTTTAACTACGTTTCTCAAACATTTCGAGCTAAAAACATTTAAACTGCATTTCGAAAGCATTTAGTGTTAAAAGCATTCAGACAGCGTTTCAAATTAAAAGCATCCAAACTGCATTTCTAATTAGAAGCATTCTAACTACATTTCAAAAAAATTTCGAATTAAAAGCATTCTAACTCCATTTCAAAAGTATTTCGAGTTAAAAGCATTCAAACTGCATTTCAAACATTTCGCACTAAAAGTATTCAAACTCCATTTCAAAAGTATTTCGAGTTAAAAGCATTCAAACTGCATTTCAGACATTTCGCTCTAAAAGCATTCAAACTACGTTTCTCAAACATTTCGAGCTAAAAACATTTAAACTGCATTTCGAAAGCATTTCGAGTTAAAAGCAATCAAATTGCATTTGAAAAGAATTTCGAGTTAAAAGCATTCAAACTGCATTTCAAAAACATTTCATTTTCTTTGAACAACGATGAACACTATTAAGTAAAGTAACTGAGATATACCTAAGTTTCTGTTATGTATTCATATCTACAATTAAAAACAGATTTCTCGCATGGATAGAATGCTCCTGACAAAGTATAAACAGTAGAATAATATTTTATTTTATTCTGTATCATAATTATAGAGTAGATGATGTTTTCTATTCTGAAATTTTGCTTTCTACTTTTCTTGTCTTTCCTTGTTGAGTTTTGTTCACCACAGTATAATAATCAAATGTGACTTGCATGGGTGGGAATCTATTAATAAATATTAAGATGTAGAGCCTATAACCTTGAGTTTACAAGAATAATTAAGCACTAAAATCCGATGCATCAAATTCAATGTCATATGGCTAATCAGACTTATAACATTTAGAGGACAAATGATAAAAGAATTATAACAAAGAACGCAATACTGCATAACCATTGATTAAACGAAAAGGGATTTGGGACGTTCGATGAGACTTAAAATTAAAATTTTTATTTAAAAATATCAATTTTAATGACTTCAATTATTATAATATCTTCAATTATTATAATGTCGTCCACCTGTTCAACTTTTTTGTCTTAAAACAACGCACATCGAATTATGAATGGTTTAAAAAAATAATGGTGTTAAAAATAAGATTCTAGAACTAAAAAGAGATACATTTTAGTGTAACTGTAAGAAATTAAAAATAAATGGTAAAATTATATATCTTGAAATCGGTTTTGAAAAAGGATTCGTTGTCGCTATTCGCCAAATTGTTGCAAACGCCGAAATAAGGTTTTTACAATTGTCGCCAAGAATGGATATAGAGTTTTTTTTTCAATGCCCACCTGGAGAATGACCTAGGTCATACAGGCATCTGAAGGGCAGTTTGTTAGCCACTCTTTCGGAGGCACCATGTTAGGTGGACCAGCAATGCTCCCACAGTAAAGACAGATAGTGCAACGAATCAAAGAACAACCGTGCCTTGCCCGGCATTCGAAACCAGAACCTTTCTGATATAAGGAAGGTCGTCGAATTAACGTAAGAAAGAACATATAAAATCGTAACCTTGAAATGACAAATACATAAACATACCATGATAAAAAGGCAAGCTTTCACAAAATCACACCCCGAATTCCAAAATGCAAATGCGAAATTACAAAAAAGCAATAACACACTGAATCTTGTCAAATCTAGAATCACAGATTGCATAATTTATTGCCCTCCCGTACATCGCCATTGTTGCCAAATCTACAGTGCAACGTATACTAGGATTAAACTGACTAAATAAATAAACAAGGCTTCCAAGAAGACACCAAGAAGATGCATTGCTCCTCAATGGATGGATAGAGTATTTTAGCCCAGGGCTACAGAGAATAGAAGGGCTGGTTCACTCCTTGCTGGTTTCCTCCTCGCCGCGCCAATCCTCGGATTTTCTCTAGTGACGTCACTTTGGCGCAAGGCTCGCACTTTTACTTCAAGAACGGAGGGTTCGGCCTTACAAGCTCTAACTAATATTGGAGCATTTCTTTTTGCGAGATATTCTAAGACATTTGTTTGACTTTCCTCAGTTTTTGCAGTGAATTTACAAGAATTTATAACTATTATCGAAATACCAGTTTGCGCGATTGAAACTTGAAAAAAGTTTGATAGAAAAACAAAAGGAAAAAATATAATTTTCCGCATGTTCCCTAAAGTGAATGAACAACTATGTAAAGAATGGATTCCGAAATGACACAGTTAATATAAAACCGCAATACGTTTATTCTGTCGTTAAGAACTTTTATAAAAATTCATCATCTAAATAGAAACCGCCTCGTTACTTCAAAAAGAAAGGC
>NC_092213.1:46855345-46893868 GCF_043381705.1 Parasteatoda tepidariorum
TTTTTTTGCAAGGTTCGCTATATTGGGTTCAAAATTGGTCAATTTTAATTTTAAATCCCCTCGTAACTCCACATTTAATTTATTTCTGTACTTGGTTAAGATTGAATTTACGTGACTGAAACCGGCTTCAACCATATAGGAACTTGGAAAAGCTAGCATAAAAAGGCTGAGCTATTTCATAAAGTTCTACATATTTTTGCATTATATTTATATTTGTTCGAAATTTACTTATTGTTTAATTTTTAAAAAGCGTCTTTGCTTCAAGATCCGATAATAATTTAACAAACTCATCTTGCAGGTTGATGTCCACGTTTTTGATAATGCGTTTATTAATTTATGTTCTATAAAGAAACTGATATTAAGTCAATTATAAAAAAAAATCACAAATTTTACATACTCAATTAGATATTTGGGATTTACGGATTAAGAACTGTTTTTTCTTCGACCCTTCCGATTCAGATCGACCCCCTGGCTCAGATCGACCCCCAATTTTGTTAAATAGACCCCTGGGGGTCTATATAGACCACTTTGGCGACCTCTGCTCTAGATTGATGAGCATTATTAAGGCATCCTGAATTTTCTTTGAGAATCATTAAAATTATTCGAATCAAAAAAATCAACTACCTCATGCGTTTCAAATNTTACATGATATAAATTAACTACTAATTAAAGTATTTAGCTTACTGTATAAATATAGAGAATCACATAACTGATTTCTTCCAGATTGATGAGCATTATTAAGGCATCCTGAATTTTCTTTGAGAATCATTAAAATTATTCGAATCAAAAAAATCAACTACCTCATGCGTTTCAAATTAATTTATACAACATTGTGAATTAATCTGAATCACTAAATTCTAATGATTAAATTTAAATAAATATATTTGCAATCCTCATAACTGAACTCAACAGACTTGAAACAATTGATTTAAATTAGTAGTTCGAAATTATTGATAAAAACTTTTGAATTACTTCAGTCGAAACAAGGCTAAATGTTAAAAAAAAAAGCTAATTTCAATGGATTATTTCGGATCTCGGAACCGCTGAAAATAACAGTTCAGAATGAGAGATTCAAAACAGCCAAAATTTATGCCAACAGATTCTTATAAGAAACAAAAGATTAGAGTCAAATGATTCATCGAACAGTGGATAAATACATTCTGTTCGCTTCATCAAATTTTACTCAATTATCTAGAATCAACAGAAGAAAATCGGATAATTTAATCGATTAAACTTATTTAAATAATCAGATAAAAACTAATAAATTGAAATATTATAATGATATACCGTTAGAAATTTCTCGGAAGTAATAGTTAAATAACTATTTGTTATTTTACCATATTCATGCAAAGCGTCAAATAACCATAATAACAATGGTATTCAAACTGTTAACTGTGAGAAAAATTGTTTAATTATTTTTTTCTCTCCACTAAACACGGTAAAAAAACAGAATTATTTTCACGCCAATTTAACCCAAGTTATGAAACCACTTAGTTCCTAGTGAGTGGGTACATGCTATAGCCGAGAAGGTCAATTAGTTAACGGAGGTTCGAATTCCAGATTTGACACCACAATATTTCTAGCATTCTGTCATAGAATAGTTTTCAGTGTTTCGAACTTAGTGATCCTCGACTGTTAGAATCAGTGGTCAGAAAAACGGTATTATTTTTGTAGTTAACTACAACTATTTTGTTACAAATGTAGTTAACTACAACTATTTTGTTACAAATGTAATTAACTACAACTATTTTGTTACAAATGTAGTTAACTACAACTATTTTGTTACAAGTGTAGTTAACTACAACTATTTTGTTACAAATGTAGTTAACTACAACTATTTTGTTACAAATGTAGTTAACTACAACCATTTTGTTACAAATGTAGTTAACTACAACTATTTTGTTACAAATGTAGTTAACTACAACTATTTTGTTACAAATGTAGTTAACTACAACTATTTTGTTACAAATGTAGTTAACTACAACTATTTTGTTACAAATGTAGTTAACTACAACTATTTTGTTACAAATGTAGTTAACTACAACTATTTTGTTACAAATGTAGTTAACTACAACTATTTTGTTACAAATGTAGTTAACTACAACTATTTTGTTACAAATGTAGTTAACTACAACTATTTTGTTACAAATGTAGTTAACTACAACTATTTTGTTACAAATGTAGTTAACTACAACTATTTTGTTACAAATGTAGTTAACTACAACTATTTTGTTACAAATGTAGTTAACTACAACTATTTTGTTACAAATGTAGTTAACTACAACTATTTTGTTACAAATGTAGTTAACTACAACTATTTTGTTACAAATGTAGTTAACTACAACTATTTTGTTACAAATGTAGTTAACTACAACTATTTTGTTACAAATGTAGTTAACTACAACTATTTTGTTACAAATGTAGTTAACTACAACTATTTTGTTACAAATGTAGTTAACTACAACTATTTTGTTACAAATGTAGTTAACTACAACTATTTTGTTACAAATGTAGTTAACTACAACTATTTTGTTACAAATGTAGTTAACTACAACTATTTTGTTACAAATGTAGTTAACTACAACTATTTTGTTACAAATGTAGTTAACTACAACTATTTTGTTACAAATGTAGTTAACTACAACTATTTTGTTACAAATGTAGTTAACTACAACTATTTTGTTACAAATGTAGTTAACTACAACTATTTTGTTACAAATGTAGTTAACTACAACTATTTTGTTACAAATGTAGTTAACTACAACTATTTTGTTACAAATGTAGTTAACTACAACTATTTTGTTACAAATGTAGTTAACTACAACTATTTTGTTACAAATGTAGTTAACTACAACTATTTTGTTACAAATGTAGTTAACTACAACTATTTTGTTACAAATGTAGTTAACTACAACTATTTTGTTACAAATGTAGTTAACTACAACTATTTTGTTACAAATGTAGTTAACTACAACTATTTTGTTACAAATGTAGTTAACTACAACTATTTTGTTACAAATGTAGTTAACTACAACTATTTTGTTACAAATGTAGTTAACTACAACTATTTTGTNTTAGCTCACTACACTACAAACTTCGAAAAAAAGTTGCGACTACAGTAGTTTCACTAGTTGTAGTGCTCTACTTCCGACTACTAGTTAGACTATAAAACTCTCAATAAACGCAGAGCTGCTTAAATTTTCTTTTACTGTTTAGAAACCATGACAGTTTTAAATGCTTACCAAAATGGATAGTTTAAAAATTATAAAAGTATAGTTTTGTATTCACTGTTGTATAATTATAAAAATTGTAAATGGTTTCAAAACTGTAAAGATAAAGTAAAGTCCGTAAATTAATTGGATTCACAGACTGCTGCTGATTATTTTACTGTAGTATTAAAATGAAAATTCTATCAATTCAAATTAATTAATGATTCAAACTGATCAGAAGGATTTCATTTAAGTGACTGAGTTACTAATTTCAAGTTTCGAAATCATTCAATTCAATTCGCAACGTTTGTCTACAAAAAGCTTTAACTAATCAGCATTTTTGTAAAATTAAATTAGAAATTAAACTTAACACACTGATTCAAATAATGCTAAACTAGACATTCAATTCAACAAATCATAATTCATTCGAAATATTTTCAATAAGAACCCGATTCTGAAGGGCTAATTAAAATGCTTTGTTTTTCTTTAAAGAGATAACTGGAAATAAATTTAAAGGGCTTTGCAACGTTTTGAGAAATTCACTTTAATCGACCACAACACGAAAAAATAATTCAAAAAGCATAAATTTTTACAACGCATAATTCAAAATTATCAATATCAATTATTCATACCCCATTAACAACTCACTGATTTGAGAATATTATTCAATTCGTATCTAAAAACTGCTTAAATCACTTTTAAAATAGTAATCCAACTCAAATGATCGAATTGAATCAATGCTGAAATGGGAATTTGAAATAACGAAACAGTTAAATGATTCGAATCATTTTTTTTTCAATACTTAACTCTATTGTGAGTAACTAATTCAAATGTCTATTTTTTTTACATAGATAACTTTAAATAAACTTTAAGTGTTTTAAAAACGCTTTAAAAGAATGAATTTAAAAAATGGAAATGAGGAAAAAAAATTCCTAAAAGCATGTGTTTTACAACTTATAATTCAAAATGATTAAATGCAACTGATTCATATCACATCACTGACTCAATTTGAATTTATACTAATATAAGAATTTGAATACAAATCAATTCAATGATGAAAACATTTTTTCAGCATCTAACCCTATTGTGAGTAATTAATTCAAATGTCTATTTATTTATTTCTTTTTTCTATTTTTTTACAGAGATAATTTCAAATAAACCTCAGGCGTTTTCATAACCTTTCAAAAGATTGAATTTTAAAGATAACAATAAAAAAAATCATCTAAACCTGTGCTTTACAATTCAGAATGGTCTTGATTAAAAGATTAATTAAATCACTGAGCATGTATTACACAAATCATAATTAGTAATTATCGTAATCAAATCACGATTCATATCGCATCACTGATTTGAAAAAATTACTCAATTCATATCCAAAAACTGCGTAAATCACTTTTAAAATAGTAATTCAACTCAAATGATCGAATTGAATCAATGCTAAAATGGGAATTTGAATGAACGAAACAGTTAAATAATTCGAATAATTTTTTTTCTCAATATTATTGTGAGTAACTAATTCAAATGTCTATTTTTTACATAGATAACTTCAAATAAACTTCAGGTGCTTTGACTACGGTTCAAAAGAATGAATTTGAAAAATGGCAATGCGAAAACAATCCTAAAAGCATGTGTTTTATAACTTATAATTCAAAATGATCAAATTCAACTGATTCATATCACATCACTGACTCGATTTGAATTTATACTAATATAAGAATTTGAATACAGATCAGTTCAATGATTCAAAAAAAATTTTCAGCATCAAACTCTATTGTGAGAAAATAATTCAAACGTTGATTCTTTTTTATTTTTTTTTTTAACGGAGATAACTTCAAATAAACTTAGGTATTTTGACAACGTTTCAAAAGATTGAATTTTAAAGATAACAACAAAAAATTCTAAAAGCTTGTGCTTTACAATTCAAAATTATCTTGATTAAACGATTAATATTAAATCCCTCAGCAAGTATTGCACAAATCATAATTCATAATGATCATGATCAAATCACGATTCATATAGCATTTACTGAATTGAGCCAAGTAATTCAATTCGTACGGACTAACGATAAGAACAGTGATCCTGCTCTTCTTTAAATCAACTTTAAAATAAGTAATCGAACAAAGAAAAATCAGTTCAGTGATTCGAATAATGTTTTCAATACCAAACTCAGCAGCGAGTAACTAATTCAAATGACTATTTCTTTACGACTATAACCTCAGGTGAACTTCAGGTGTTTTGACAACGTTTCAAAAGATTGAATTTAAACACGGCATTAAGAATAAAACAAAAAGTCTAAAAGCAGGTGTTCGAAAACGCATACATTTCTTAAAATTATCTAGTCTTACAAAAAAAAGATTGAGTCAGTTGAAGAAAGAGAAAGCCAATTAGACATGAGCTAGACATTTGAACTGGGTGACCAATGTCGAGACTTTAGGATCTTTAACTTTTCCCTCTCCTCCTCCCACGACTTAGCATTGTTATCTCCTTAGGCGACAAAATATTACGATTTCAGATAATAGCAGCTGTTGGAGCGATAACAATAATAAAAAAAGAGAGGATATTTTCACTTTATTATAATAGTTACACTTTATTATAAGAGTACTATTATAAAAATATTTATATTTTCATGCGTGAATGATTTTGTATAGAGAAACACGTATGTTTAGCTTATATTAGGAGAGCTATTTTTAGTACAATTGCTAAAATTTAAAAACTAAATAAATAAACGAATGAAAAATAATCTAAGACCCATACGGAATGAATTGAATAAATCAATTAAATAAATCAAGACTGTAAGGAAAAAAAAACTTTCTAGGGATGTTTTTTTTACTTATTGTTAAAATATTTATTATATTTTATCAGGTCCGGCAGTGGACTGATCGTTAAGACACGGTTCCCAGCAGATCATCGAAGTCAAGCATCACTGTCTACGGTCAGTGTGCGGGTGGGTGACCACTTAGATCAGTCTGCGTAGGGACCGAGGGTGTGCGGTATTGGTCCTCGTTAAACTGCTCTACCGTAAAGTGCTCGACTTCACGTGCAGGTCGTCGGGCTACCGAAGCGGGGGTGCCATCCCCTCTGCAGAGGATCAAAATTGTGACGGCATGTCTTCGGATCATCCTCAGGGATGTTTCCCAGACCGTCGCCAATAGCCCATTGTGCAGCTCTAGTGCGACGTAAATTAACAACAGCAACAACAACAATATTTTAGAGTAAAAGGGAGGTAAAAATCTTATAGTGATCAAAAGAAATTTTGATTATTTTTATAAAACTTGTTCTCTAAGTTATGGATCAAAATAAAATTAATCTAAATTGCATTATTTTAATTCAGAAATATATTGAGTTCAGATATTTTTCCCGTTATTCAAATCTGCAGCATTCTAACTTTATATCTAATACAGAAAACAAGTACAAAGGACTTTTACATGGAGCGTATGGAGTAATGTTATAGTTTGTCTGCGGTAAGAACTCCCCCCGCCGCAAAGTCTGAGGCCGTCTGCTGCTATGGAAACAAGAATAACGCATTTCAGGGAGGACAGATTGAAGAAAAAGATTCCCTTTCTCTCGTCGACCCAAGCAAAAACCTGTCCTAAACAATAACCCCACACCCCTACTTGAAATAGTCATACCTCGTTATCATCCCCACCACGCGCCCAGACGAGTGGCTAGGGGAGTTCTTACTTTAGACAAATTATACATAGCATTAGCCCAATAGCGAAGGGATTTCTTACTCATAAAATACAAACTTGTCATTACGAGATTCGATAGATGTTGTCTCTAATCACGTGTCTTAAGCAATTTATCCGAAATTTATCCAATTTATCCAATTGACGGCTGGTCTGATATATATATATATATATATACTTTTTTATAATTTTTCCACGCTTTAACCGAGTGAACATCTTTGTCGGTGATTGTCCTGTCTCAGACAATCTTAAGGGGTCACAGTACCCTTGCAACATCTTTTTTTAAATAAAGGTATAATCATTCTTTTTGTGGGTGCTTTAAATGGTAATTTAACTTGTAATTAATAATTTAACTTCAAAAAATTATTAAACTGTTTAATTCTTTTAAAATTTAAAAAAAAATTGAAAAAATACAAAATTTTTAAATCCCTAAGAATTTTTTTATTTTAACATATTTTCAAAAAATGTTTTTTTCTTAGGGATAACAATATTCGTCTTAACAATTTTGTGCATTCATTTGTTGAAATAACGATTAGAATATTTTTTTATAGATTATTTTGTAAAAAAGTAGCAAAAAATGTTAAAAATTCCTGTTAGGTATCTATAACATGCTGCAAAATTTGTATTATCTCATAAAATGCTTATTCCATGCCAGGGCTAAAGAGAATAGAAGGGCTGGTTCACTCCTTTGAAGTAACTCCAGCCGCGCCAATCCTCCGATTTTCTCTAGTGACGTCACTTTGGCGCAAAGCTCGCACTTTTACTTCAAGAACGGAGCGTTCGGCCTTACTAGCTCTAACTAATATTAGTTCATTTCTTTTTGCGAGATATTCTAAGACATTTGTTATTTTCTATAATGATTTTCCTCAGTTTTTGCAGTGAATTTACAAGAATTTAAAACTATCATCGAAATGCCAGTTTGCGCGATTGCGACTTGCAAAAATTCTGATACAAAAACAAAAGGAAAAAATATAATTTTCCGCGTCTTCCCTAAAATAAATGAACAACTATGTAAAGAATTGATTTCGAAATGACACAGTTAATATTAAACAGCAATACGTTTATTCGGTTGTTAGGAACTTTTATAAAAATTCATTATCTAAATAGAAACCGCCTCGTTACTTCAAAAAGTGAAAAGCAAGTGAAAAGAATTAAAAAAAGGATAAAGTCAAAGAAAATTAAAATGTAAATAAATAGTATAAATAAACTATACAGTATACAGTTTAAATTCTCCTAATTTCATAACATATTTTTTAATATGTTAATTATGTTATGTTATGTTTATTATGTTTAATATGTTTAATATGTATAATTCTAAATATTTATGATTTTTTTAAAAAATTATATTCTCTTCAATTTAAATATCTATAAATTATATCATCGTAAATTTAAATATCTATAAACAATTGTAAAATTTTTAATGTCATTATGAACCTAAATTATTATTTTGTATCAGTAAGTCTGTCTGCTGAGCAAGTTTCTGTATTAGGGCAATCTAAAATCATTCATAACTTTTTTAAAGATGTAAATAGAGAGATGATTTTTTTTCAGTGCATTTGAAATAGTTTGAAGTTTTATTCTAAGCAATAAAAAAAATTCGATGTTTTGGTCATTTTTTGGGTACTATAAATAAGTTAGAATAAGAAGGAAGTGTTTAAATTGTCTTTGACAATTTTGAAAAATGTTGAAATTATAGGTAGGAAATTAAATTTAATGACAATTAAAATTATTCATTAACAAAGAAAATCAAGCTAAATATTAACTTTCAAACGGAAATTAAAACTAATGATTAAAGTAAGCTATGCAATAAATAGTTATAAAAACAAATTAACGAAGGATAACTAACCAAAAATACGACAACAATTAATAATTAGTAAAAATACTAGTTTACAGGAAATCACAAAAGAATAAGAATTGGTGTAAAAAAAACGAACAGATAATAACTATAGGAAACAAGCTAACAATAACTAGCAAAAAAATAAATAACTTACTAACTAACAAAACATTAGTCGGAAGAAATAATGACTCCCTTAATAAACGTGCTTTTGTAGTACATATTATTTTATTTCACATTCAAAATTATTATCCCAAACTATTTAACACAGTGTATTATAGGTAAGTAAACAATTTTTAAAATAATTTTTTTCATTTTGTGCCGTCAAATTTCGAAATCGTTAAAAGTGTGCCGCCACAAAAAAAAAGGTTAAGAATCACTGCAAACCATTAAGTCTAACAAAGACATTTTTATCTATTTTAAGGTATTTTTAATATAACTATTTGGCTTTTAGTGCTTCGTTCTTGATTTATTTTTCTAAAAAATTAATTTTAAAACAAATTTTAATTATAAAAAATTACTTCTATGTAATTTTTGTTGCACTGAAATTATAGAATCTGAATTAAATTTATAAAAATAATTGAAAAATCATAATTTTTATTCATTTGAGTTTTCCCTTTTTTGGAAAAGAAAACTAATAACAAGAGTAATAATTTTTTTAAATCGTTTTGATTTTTTTATAAAATTTAAAAATGTAGTTTCTTAGGTTTTCAGAATGATAAAATAAATTCCACATTGCATAAAAAATAGCACAAAAATAACTAAATATTATCAATATTAAAACTAATGAGTGCTAAAAAAACAATGTGCTATTTAAAATAACGGTTTACACGAAAAGCTGCATATTTAAAAACAATATTACAATACGAAAATTCCTATTGTATTTAAAGACATGGACAATTTAAATTTTCTATTCAAATCTGTAGTTTTTCTATGACCCGATATAAATTTTGCTCCTTCACAAAAATAAACTCCTTCAACAAAACATTTTTTAAATCGTTAATATTCTTTATAAAACGATTCTTTTTACTCAAGACGCTGTTCGATATGAATCAAGAAAGAAAAAAAAAATATTTTTCCCTTTCTCAAAATCCTGAAAATGAAAGGAAAAAAACCAAACTATTTTAACCATCAACTGCATAAATTACGATATTTCTTTTTGTAAGTGTAAAAATAGTTTTCAAAGCTTTCTTCAATGCCTTATACTTTCATCATTTTATAGTCTTATAAATAATACAGGCCTTTCTGGTTTTAACTTTATCTGAAATTCAAATCAGAAAAAAGAAATTCGAAAATAACATATTTCAAAGAAATAAAGTAGTTTGGAAATTCCATGCTAAGTATCCTTTTTTAAATTAAACTAAAAGTAACTTAGCTTTTGGAATTTTTTCCCGCTGTTTATTCTCAAAACTTTCAGGCATTTCATAGTTTAATGTTTTGTATAAAAATACTTCTATAAACTTCACTATAATCGCTTTTATTTTATTTTCTAAATAAGGAAACGCAACTTTGCTTATTTTATGGTTTCTACAAGCAACTTTTAAACATGTGCGTATTGTTTTTAATTTTAAATAATATGCAAAAATATGCACACACGCTCTCAAAACATCTACAAGTCATTTTATAAAATTGTAATGCAAATTTAACTTCTGTCGTAATTGAAATTAATGCTCTTCGAAATTAGTTTTCAGTTAATTTTGAAGAGAAAAAGTATTAACTTTTTGCAAGGGAGACTTCATTTGTTTCGTAATTAAATTTGAAAAAAAAATTACACGTTTTTAACGCTCTAAACAAGAAGCTCAAGGCCAAAAACAAGTGAATGATTAAAACAACACAGATTTTGAGAAGAAAAAAATAGCTAAGCTGCCGACAAAAAATGGAAAGGGAAATAGAGAAGGAAAACAAAACAAGAAAAGTCTCCGTAGTCGAGGAAGCAAAAGTGGCAGAAGGAGGCAAATCAGAGCAGTATGCATTACACTGCGAAACGTAAGAAATGAATGGAATTGATATAATTGACTAGAGAATTGGCATACATATGAATGAAACAAAACTCAAGAGTCCAGATAACTCGATGTTTACGGGTTGGCAAGAATTTTGGTGTTATCGAAGTTAAAAGTTTCAACATAGCGCGTAGTTTAATATGGGGGGGGAGCGTAGCTTAAAGGGGGCAATCTCGTGTTCTAATTTAGATAAGAAATAGCAATTTTTAAACAATTTGAAACAGCAGTTGCATTATATTTAACGGGATAAAAAAAATGCCCATGCTAGATCGTAAAGGAAGAAATTTATAGATGGCATTTTGTTAAGGTAACCAGACGCCCTCAAATTTTAGGAGCAATCCTGAAATTTCAGTATTCCTCCTCAAAAACTTACAAACTCTTTAAGGACAGAAAATGTCCTCAAATCTTAACATATGCTCTCAAATTTATCCAAAAACTTTTTTATGAATAGTAGAATATCAAAAAAAAAAAAAGAAAGAAAAAGAAAAGAAAGGAAAAAAGAAAAACAATTGCACTTTTTTTAAGCAAGATAATTTTGTTTTTTAGAGAATACAAGCGAAAAGAAAAAATCAACATGAAAAATAAAAATTCCCTACTGAAAATAATTTCGTAAAAAAATTAAAAAATTTTAATAATCGCTAGTTTACAGCGTTAAATAAGTGCTTAATATCAAAAAATATATCAAAATTACTTATTAAGGAAAACAAGTTTGATGAAAATCAAGTTCGATAATCTTCACCTGGTATTAATTATCAATTAAAACATTTGGTGCAAATATATATTAATATTTTACATAAATATATGGATATAAATTCGTAAAACTTTTAAAAGGCACTCTGCTGTTTTTACCGCAAATTAAGGTTTAGAAATATAGTCACATCATGTCGCCTTCAACAGCGTATTATTTGGCAAAAGCGCAACGTTTCACCGGGAGCCGTGATGGCTCAGGGGATAGAGCGTTCGCCCTCAGTGTCAGGTGAACGGGTTCAAATTCCAGCGATGGTTGATCGATACGAATTCCGCATCCGGCTTGTAGCACCCACAGGGCTGACGTAAAATATCCTCAGTAATAGACAGATCATGGGTTAGAGTCCCCTTGCCATCGAGCTAACCATGTAGGGTTTTCGTGGTTTTCCCTTCATGAAACGCAAATGCGGATTAGTTCCATCAAAAAAAGTCCTCCACGAAGGCAAATTTCTCCCATTACTTGATCCAGGAGTTCCCTTGTCTTCTGGATTGGGTTCAGAATTACAAGGCTAAGGAGTTAGTTGAACATTAGTAGTCGTAAACCCAAATTACGAATTCCGCTTCCGGCTTGTACCGACCACAGTACTGACGTAAAATATCCTCTGTAATAAACGGACCATGGGTTAGAGTCCCCTTGCCATCGGGCTAACCATGTAAGGTTTTCGTGGTTTTTCGCACCATGTAATGCAAATGCGGGTTAGTTCCATTAAAAAAATTCCTCCACGAAGGCAAATTTCTCCCATTACTTGATCCAGGAGTCCTCTTGTCATCTGGAATTTGTTCAAAATTACAAGACTACGGAGTTAATTGAACATTAATAGACGTAAACCCAAAAAATATGGTTGGCTGTTCAATGACGGTTATAAAATTTAAAAAAAAACATTTTACAGTTTCATTTTTTAAATTTATTTTTTTCTTATCTCACTTACTTAAAAAAATCATTATAAACTCTAAAACTATTGTAAACACTTAAAAAAGAAAAAAAAAATTATTATATAATTAAAAGGGAAAGGGTCACATTTATACGCTCCTTTGAAGTATGAGTTCTAACGAGGAACTACGACATTGCAGACCATGCGAGACATTTATAGTGGATATGGTTCTAGTATTAGTTGACTTTAGTATTGGTTGACCACGGATGAGTCACACTCCAAAGCTCAATATTCGCCAAAAGTTGATGCTCTAGCGAAGGTGTAATGCATTATAGTTTTTAGAAGAATTTTTATTTTGTAACTTTTCGCGGCTCTTTACTGTCGCACATTAACGACTTCATTTCATAAGAAATTGACTGTTTTTATTTGAATTAGTAATCATGTTTTCAAACAAAAATAATAAATTTTAATAAATCGTGACTAGGAAATTAAGAATTGTGAGATAGCGATACGAAAAACAAATTTCATGAAATGAGAAAAAATAATTATAAAAACTCGAAAAAAAATGCTGGTTAAACAAACAAATCAAATGTTGTTGTCGTTGGCCATTAAGGCAAGGGGGTGAGATTGTTCTTGTTTCCCAGTGGAGCCATCTATGGCCAGGAATTTGACTTCTGCTACACCCATACGTCACACCCGTTTAAAAGGCGGACCCATTGATACATTCATCCACAGATCGTAGTCTTGACCTGAACCAGAGAACGATCAATCTTCAATTCAGTACCACCAGAGGTACAATTTGTTATGGGAACATGGAGAACTTTGTGACTCGACAGGTTTAACGTGTACCAGTCACCATTTACTACACGGGAAGTCTTCGGCCGGATGGATTCCCTGGTTGTGCAGGGATAGCCTGGTTGGCAACACCCTGCCAACTGTAAGTCAAAAATCTAAATAAAAATCCATTAATAATGAACTCCAAACTAGGTTCTGAAATATTTTGTCCCCTGAAAATTTAAATGAAGCGAACATACGCACGGACACATACACACTAAAAAGGAATAAATAAATCATGTATTTTTTATTTATCAAATCATGAAATTTTCATTTATCAAAATTATTTCTATGCGATAGAAATCTCTAACATTTAAAAGTATCTATTTTAATGTGAAACACCATTTAAAAAAATACTAAGCTTCACTAGAAATCACCTCGCAGTTCAAGCGTTCACGAACATCATTAATATTCTTTGGTACATTGTTATGACACAAAATTTAATAATAAAACAAAATTAATCAAATATCTAAATAAAACTCCATCAATAATAATTACTAAAAATATTTAAAGGCCAAAAATGTTTTTATTTAGAAATAATTAATTATACATTTTGTATTCAATTAAACTGTGAAATGAAAAAAAAATCAATTTTTCAAATTATTTTGAGGCGATAGAAATGTCTAACATTTAAAAGTATCTATTTTAATGTGAAACACCATTTAAAAAAATACTAAGCTTCACTAGAAATCATCTCGTATTTCACGCTCTCACGAACATTATTAATATTCCTTGGTATATTGTTATGACACAAAATTTGATAATAAAACAAAATTAATCAAATATCTATATAAAACTCCATCAACAATAATTACTAAAAATACTTAAAAGCCAAATTTATTTTAATTTAGAAATAATTAATTATACATTTTGTATTCAATTGAATCATGAAATGAAAAAAAGAAAATCAATGATTTAAATTATTTTGGCGCGATAGAAATATCTAAGATTTAGAAGTAGTATCTATTTCAGTGTAAAAAAAATGTTTAAAAAATAATAAGTTTCATTAGAAATTATCTCAATGTTCACGCTCCATTGTTTATAAGTATTATTAATATCTTTCACTTCATTATTATGACCTGAAATTCAAGTATACAACTGTAATTTAAAATTCTAAGTAAAATTCCATTTATAATAATTACTAAAAAAATATCGATTTATAATAATACTGTTATATTATATTATAACAGTAATAAATCCATATATTACTGTTATAATATAATAAATAATAACAGTAATATAAGGTCTGAAATATTTTGAAGCCCGAAAATTTTAAAAAAAGCAAATATTAAAAAAAGTGATCATAAAATTCTCATTTATCAAAATTATTTCTATGCGATAGAAATCTCTAATATTTAAAAGCATCTATTTTAATGTAAAACACTGTTTTAAATAATATATATAAAGTTCAAAGAATCAAATGACTTCGACGTGATAGAAATCACTAAGATTTCTCTTTTATCTATCAAACTATAAAATTCTCATTTATCAAAATTATTTCTATGCGATAGAAATCTCTAACATTTAAAAGTATCTATTTTATTGTAAAACACCGTTTAAAATAATTTATATAAAGTTCAAAGAATCAAATGATTTCGACGTGATAGAAATCACTAAGGTTCAAAAGTATCTATTTCAGTGTAAAACATTGTTTCAAAAATAATAAGTTTCATTAGAAATTATCTCGATGCTCATGCGCCATTGTTCATAAAACATCATTAATATCCTTTACTTCATTATTATGACTTGAAATTTAATTTTACGACAACATTCGGTCAAAAATCTATTAATAATTACTAAAATAGGTTCTGAAATATTTTGTGGAGCGAAAATTTAAAATAGCAAACAATAAAATTAAAAAAAAGAAAAGCAGGGTTTTCTTTTCTTTTTCTTTTATCTATCAAAACCATAAAATTCTCATTTATCATACTTATTTCGATGCGATCAAAATCTCTAACATTGAAAAGTATCTATTTTAATGTAAAAACACCGTTTAAAATAATATATAGAGAGTTCAAAGAATCAAAGGATTTCGACGTGATAGAAATCACTAAGATCTAGAAGTATCTATTTCAGAGTAAAACATTGTTTCAAAAATAGTAAATTTCATTAGAAATTATCTCGATGCTCATGCGCCATTGTTCATAAAACATCATTAATATCGTTCATTTCATTATTATGACATGAAATTTAATTTTAACGACAAAATTCGGTCAAAAATCTATTAATAATAATTACTAAAATAGGTTCTAAAATATTTTGTCCAGCGAAAATTTAAAATAGCAAACAATAAAGTAAAAAAAGCAGGCTTTTCTTCTTTTTTTTTTTATCCATCAAAACCATAAAATTCTCAATTATTATACTTATTTCGATGCGATCAAATCTCTAACATTTAGAAGTATCTATTTTAATGTAAAACACCGTTTAAAATAATATATATAAAGTTCAAAGAATCAAATGATTACGACGTGATAGAAATCACTAAGATTTAGAAGTATCTATTTCAGTGTAAAACATTGTTTCAAAAATAATGACTTTCATTAGAAATTATCTCGATGTTCATAAAACATCATTAATATCCTTCACTTCATTATTATGACATGAAATTTAATTTTAACGACAAAATTCGGTCAAAAATCCATTAATAATAATTACTAAAATAGGTTCTGAAATATTTTATCCAGCGAAAATTTAAAATAGCAAACAATAAAATAAAAAAAGCAGGGTTTTCTTCTTTTTTTTTTATCCATCAAAACCATAAAATTCTCATTTATCATACTTATTTTGATGCGATCAAAATCTCTAACATTTAGAAGTATCTATTTTAATGTAAAACACCGTTTAAGAATATACAAAGTTTCACTAGAAATCAACTCCCTGTTCACACGCCATTGTTCATTTAACATCATTAATATCCTTCACTTCATTGTTATGACGCGAAAAATGTTATGGCGATTTTCATCTACCCAACTCGTTAACTGATCTCTTGCCACAGTGAAGACCTTCTATCACGTTTTCACTTCAATTAGTTTCGCCAACGATGTATTAGAATATAGATCCTAAAATATGCATGAGCGCCAAGGTACATTTAAATGCATTGCCGCAATGAAGTCTTTTCTTCTCCGCTATGCATGCCGGGTGTGTGTGTGCAAAGGATAAAAAGACGCTGGTTTAGAGAGTCGGGCCGTTGGATTTCTAGACACTGTCTCAAAATCGGGCCGACGTAGGTAAACTTTGAGCAATCAATCATCTTGTCATTCCAAGGTCAGAGCCCATCTAGTGGCGGAACTTGTTAATGAGCGCCAAACCTTATCCTATTTGTTTGGAAATAATAAAAAATAAATAAATCAGATTCTTTATTAAATTTAACTTCAAAGATCAGTTCGTCACATTTTAAAAATTTTGTTCTAAAGAAAAATAGGAAAGCAAGGTGCGTGATTAAAAAAGAAGCTTTTAGATCTTTGTTTAGGTTGCGTAGTAAGGAAAAACGATAAAATTGACCTTTTCTTTTCAACTTAATTAATAACGGAAATTTTTCTTTTTTTTTTCATTAAAGAACAGTTTGTAAAATAAAAAACAACCACCCTGAGTAACTTTTGAACTAACGATCGGATCTTTACGCTCTGGGACTCAATTTTAATGTTTAGAGGGGGCACCTCAAATATGCTAATTAGTTAGAGCAGACGATATTTTAAGTTACGAAATCAGACACAAAAACGTATTTTTACTGAATAAACATACCTTTCCTATTATTTTTTTTGACGCATAAATATTGATTTTGTAACCAGTTTGGAAGGAAATTGTAAATAAATATTCATTTGACTCGCATTGGTGTTTCATATTGTTTATCAGGGTTCTTTTCGATCCCTGTGGCAACCGTAGCCACTGTTGCACCAAGGCATCCTTGAGTTCATTAATGATAGTTCTACCTGGCTCTAGGGCACCCAGATGGGATTAAGGTCAGGGGACATCGCAGGCCACTGCATTGAATATCTTCTGATCGGAGGTGCTTGTTTACCAACTAAGACCTATATGTGCGATCGTTATCGTCCATTAAGATAAAGTTTAGTCCGCATGCTCCACTGAGAAGTCTCACAAAGGGTGCAAGGATCTCGTCCCAGTACCGCTAACCAATCAGAGTCCTTCTATCGAACGCATGAAGTCGGTATATCCGTCTGCCAAGATGCCTTCCCAAATCATCAGACCACCTCTACCATAGTGGTCTTTATCGACTGAATCGCGACTTAACACTAAAGACAGCCGTTCCCCAATAATCGTTGGTCAAGGATAGGTGTTATCGACACCATGCTAAACACTAGACGGTATTTTTTGGGTTCACAGTCAAAGGGACGCAGACTGCAGGTCGCCTGGTATACAAGCCACCTGCATTAAGTCTCTTCGCGACTGTTATCCGTGAAATGGCTGTTCCGGTTGTACTATACAATTATACAGCCAGCGAGACAATTGCTTTGCTGTCCTGGACCTATTCCTTTTGGCTAGAAGTCTCAAATCTAAAGAAGCCTTTAAGAGCTCCTTTTGCTCTCTAAAGCAGCTTTTGTTGTCTTTTTACGGTCTTGGCAGGTCAACTGAGCACTCTTCCTGTCTCTGTGAACTGTTTCCACAGAGTGGACGCTGCATTTTTCGAAATCCCGAGGTCCCTACGACAGGTAGTCTGTTATTGATCCGTTTCAAAGTATCCAGCATCTTGTGACATCGTAACGACTGGCCCTACTAACAATGGATAAATAAATAAAAAATTTAAATTCAAAGATTGGGCTAAGCCACGATGTTTATCAACGTCTTCACGCTACAAGCTTCAGCGAGCAAATGAGGTACCTCTACATAAATGCGATGACAGCACCACTGCCTTGAGACAGGCCACTGAGTGGCAAAGGTGCCCATTGAAGAGCTTAGCTGCCATCGGATACCTAATTTGTGTAATAGTGGTTCTTATTTTGTTCTTGTTTTTAAAAAAATAAGATACACTCCTCCCTTTTGTTTTCATCAGTATATCAATAGACCAGTTTCCTGTTAATAAAAACTGCTCAGTAAGGAAGTAATTAGAGGAAGGTTGGAATTAGTTCTTAAAATGTTTTTAATTTAGACCCGAAATCTTTGTCTCAAATCTGAGCGCATCTTCATTCGCCGTCGTGCAATTATTGAGAGAGAGACAATGCTTTAAAAATTAGAAAAAAGTAAACAGAACTTTTTAGATAAATGATTTGTTGGTTTTTTAATACTCTTTTTACACAGAATCTAATTTGACCCAAACAAAGTCGGTAGGAATAAGAGCTTAGAAGATAGTAAGGCTGTGTATGTATAACCTAAAAAAAAAGTACGAAATTTGAATACAACCTAATTGCGCTTCAAACATACCCAGTTGGAAAAGTTAAGTATTGTTTTCAATGTATTATTTTCCGCTGCACCGAATGAAGCCGAAAAACAGCGTGGATAAACTAAAAATATAGAAGTTGTAAAGTTTTTTAATGTATAATGAGTATTTTTGACTTAAATACCATTACCTCTGCCGCATATGATCCAATTTTATTTCGCACAACAAACTACGTTGGAAACAATGCCTCACTTTTTTAAATAGCGATAGACACGTAGGTTGATATCAGAAGGTTGAGATTATATCAAAAAGTTGAATTTTTTGCACATTATACGAGGCGCATCCAAAAAGTAAGTTTCCCTATTTTTTTAAAAAAAAGAATTCATTCCTTCATGAGCATATTTATTGGCAACAAGCACAGCAATGTTTCAGCTATTTTTTAACATAGCCACCACCAGAATTGAGACACTTGTCGTATCGTGGGATCAATTTTTGTATCCCTCCGTCTTAGAACTCTGCCGCCTGTGAATGGAACCACGTGGTGAAACAGTAAACGCTGACCGTTACTGTGAAACACTGCAGAAATTGCGACGTGCCATTCAAAACAAGAGGCGTGGAATGCTTACTGCAGGTGTTGTGCTTCTCCATGACAATGCTCGTCCACATATGACTCGACGCACAACAGCTGTTTTGACGAAATTTGGCTCGGAGTTGTTTGATCATCCACCCTACAGCCCTGATCTCGATCCCAGCGATTTTCATGTTTTCTTACACCTCAAGAAGTTCTTGTCCTCCGGTGAGCGTTTTGGCAACGACGAAGAGCTGAAGACGTCTGTCAGTCTGTCACACGCTGGTTCCATTTACAGTCGGCAGAGTTCTACGACAGAGGGATACAAAAGTTAATCCCACGATACGATAAGTATCTCAATTCTGGTGGTGGCTATGTTAAGAAAATAGCTGAAAGATTGCTGTACTTGTTGCCAATAAATATGTTCCTGAAAGTATGAGTTCTTTTTTTAAAAAAAAATAGGGAATCTTACTTTCTGGATGAGCCTCGTACATACCAAAACTTTTTATGACTGTTAAACTGTTCTTGATTTCATTCATACAAAATTAAAAATGCTTTTAGAATAAATACCTCATTTGTCTAGGTAACAAAAATTGAGTTTATCTTTTTTTTACTTTTTCACCTCTCTCTAAATTCAAGGTAGCGGGTAAGGATTACATCAGGAAAGGGGGAAACTTGAGATATCCATATTAGGCTCAAACCACAACTTTCAAAATGATTTCCAGTTTTCCCTTCCGCATAAAAAATTATAAATGAATATGTAATCGGAAAAAAAATCTACGAATTGAATAACATGGAGTAGTTATAAAATGATAGATAGAGAAGGCTGGTTTCATTTAGTAGACAGATTAATTGCTCATGCAGTGTTAAATGGTGGCCGTTTGAATTTAATCTATTTATTTTCTTAATGACTTTATCAAAAGATGTTGTGAGCTTTCTTTTAATGGGATTCCTTTCTGTAAAAACCTATAATTCAATCTAATCTCTAATGCGCATTAGGTTAATTGAAAATGAGATAGAATATATACTAAAATAACAATATTTCCCAAAGTTTTCTTCAAGGAATTTAAAAACGCCACAAATTAAGAGCAGTATACTTTAGGCACAGGAAAAATTGTAATAATTTCGAACTTTTTTTACATTCCATTTTGCCTTAGATAATTATTTGATATTACTTTAATGCTGAAGTTAATGTAATTTTTAAAAAAAAATCACCTACATGGTGGTAAGATTTTTCCATCTCGGAGAAAACTATCAAAGTAAAGAATAATCTCAACTTTGGTAAATTTTATGAGCCCTGACAATACAACGTCGGAGTAAAGTTTTAAATATTGAAAAAAGAAAAATTAGATAACAAACGCTTTTCTTTTTCACAAAGCTGTGGCTTTTTTCATATTGACGTTTTGCGCCATTTTTAGAATTAGCATAGCAGTACACTGGCTAGTGATAGGCCAAATTTAACCGTGATGTAAAACTGTTGCTAAGCAGTTATGAATATTATTATAATGAATATAGCATATTATTCGCAAGCAAGGTTATTTCATTCAATAGAGACTTCAAAAAAAAAAACTTTAATTTATTGAAATTTTTTTTCCATTTTTATGCATAATTAACTGACAATATAAAAAATACAAAGTGACTATAGTTCGGAGCGAGTTAAGAAAAGATCATTGCGGTATAGGATTTAAATAAACATCCCTGACTGCATATACACTCTATAACAAAAAAATCGAGGCACCAAGAAGAAATCATCCGATTGCTTTGAAATTTCGTATGCATGAATGTTTTGAGCAGATCAGGCTGGAATGATGCCGACTGGGGACGTATAGTCTTTAGCGACGAATCCCGCTTCCAACTGTGACCAGACGATCATCGAAGACGCGTTTGGAGACGCACAGGGAAGAGGGGGGATCCTGCCTTCACTATCGCACGCCACACCGGCCCTCAACAAGGCATTATGGTCTGGGGTGCCATTTCCTTTGACAGCCGGACCCCTTTGGTCGTCATTAGAGGTACACTTACTGCACAGCGGTACGTCGACGACATCCTAAGACCTGTTTTGCTACCGTTCCTTTTGCAGCGCCCTGGGCTGGTTTTTCAGCAGGACAATGCCAGACCACATACGGCACGTGTTGCTATGAACTGTCTGCAAGCTTGTCAAACTCTTCCTTGGCCTGCCAGATCACCAGATCTCTCTCCCATCGAGCATGTCTGGGATATGATGGGAAGGCGATTGCATCTGGCACGGAATGTTGATGACCTCGTTCGACAATTGGATCGAATTTGGCAGGAAATACCGCAAGAGACCATCCGGGAGCTTTATCGGTCTATGCCACGCCGTGTGGCAGCTTGTATCCAGGCTAGAGGCGGGTCAACACCTTATTGAACTTGTTACTGTAACTCTGCAATAAATTATTCAATTGTTCTGAAATTTTAATCATTTACTATTCTGTACATTGTCTTCCTATCCATCAATTTTCGTTTCAATCGCACAACTCATTCCTGGTGCGTCGATTTTTTTTGTTATAGAGTGTAGTTCAGTTTTATTTAGTTGTCAAATTATATAAATATGCTATCAATAAAATAAAAGTTTTTAAAAGTTAAACTCATTAGAGAGAAATTTAATTTGTGTTATCTTTTACGATATATATGTCATAAAATAAAATAAACTCAGTGGCGTGACAGTCCAAAGAGGGTCAAGGCCTACTGTGCCCATCTCAGTTTTCTTGAACTCGGGCTCTGGGGTGCAGGAGCAAATGTTCCGATTGTCAGCGGAAAACCCAGAGTTTGGTACCCAAGCGCTTGCTTGGTACTCAGTTTATCCACCCACTGAAGGGATGAAAGGCTGAGTCAACCTTGGCCGGTCCTAGGACCTGGACCTGGATCGAACCTAGGACCTGCGGCACAAGCAAACGAAGCGCTACCACTCAGCCTCCGGGTGTCATATATGTCATAGAATTATTAAAAAAAGGGATATAATTTCGTAGTCTTATTGGAATCCTAGATTTGACGGCTTATTTAGATAAATAAGGAGAACATTCGTTCTTAAGAAAAAGAAACTATATGTCGTTGCAAGAGCACTGGATTTGATTGGACCACTAGAAATGGCGCGTCTTATGCTGACATATTCTTAACAAATCAAACGCGAGATAACGAATTTTTTTTAATTTTTGCCCGTTGTTGTAGAAAATCGTCTCCAGTAAACAATATTTATTATTCATTCATCGATTTCTTTAAACGCGAGCAGAAAGACGAATATTTGTTACGATTTTTAGATATCATTTATATTAATTCTTATTGACAAAACAATAGTTTTTATTCAATAAGTTTTATTTTCCTAATTTTGCAAAATTTAAGAAAGAAAACTGAAGGCAGCCCGTGAAACGTCGTTTCAAGAGTTGTTGATATAGGTTTGCGTTGGGATCTTAGCATCCATTTGGCATACACGTAAATGCAAACAAAAAGCTCTCTCAGTAAGGATAATGGTTTTTTCTTAACTTGCAACTGAGTATAGGTCGTCCCGTCTTCTGCTCGCTGAGTTCGCCATCTCATAGAACTTCTTTTCAAGTTCCTTTCAGATTGTTCCCCGCTTACTCATTAAATAATGGGGTAATTTACACTGTAAAAAAATTTCCGGTAAAAAGTACCTGCACCTTGAGGGACTGTAGAATATACAGGGTGTCCCAAAACGACCGCATAAACTCTGCACAGCTAGATTCCTCGTTGGGAGTACAAAAAAACTGCCCAAAGAGGCGTTCCTGTACGATCCATAGTTTACGAGAAAAATACGAAAAACAAAGCATGGCGTCACTGCCGGTGCAAGAAAAAGCACTTCATTGAACATATCAACAGCAGTATACTATGCACAATTTAAAGCAGAATGTGCGCGGCGAGCGTTTCAAACGTTATCGCCTGGAAAGATATGCAAATACTGTTGTTGATATGTCCAATAAAGTGTTTTATGCGGTCGTTTTGGGACACCCTGTTTATATCAACGTATCCAACTATTTATATCTGTCAGGATATTACTTATTGCTAAATTAACCTGATGCTAAGTATATGACATCTCACTGATTGATTTAAAACTCATTGATTTAAAAAAAAACTATGCAATTTTCCCGCAAGTGTAGCATTTTTTTCCTGAATTCACCTATTGTCTAAAATATAATCTATGCATCTTATTTTTACAACCTAACCAACATGGACATTTTTTTCAGGATGTTTTTATTACTTTAATTCGACCATCAATCCTCTGCTCTACAGTGTTATGTCCAATCGTTTTCGAGTTGCTTTTCGAGAAAAAATATGCGCAGGAAATCCTTGCACTTGCTTCTGGTGTTGCTTTTGCTGCTGTTGGAAATGGTTGCAATCAAGGAGCCTCCAACCATCTAGTTCTGCTTCATCTTCCAATCGCATACCTCACGCCAATGCAGCTGTTCCTACTCCAGAACCCCTTCTCCAAACTCGCTTGAACACCAACACACGAGACAAAGTTGCCCCTGATGTTAAAAATCTCTCAAAATACATGGGATTATCCTATTCGGATGAAGCCAATCACAACAATGGGGAAATGTCCCGTCGCAGATTCAGCTCCGATCCAAACTTTTCAATGCGTTTGCAATTTAATCAGTACAAAGATTTATCTGATGGAAGTGTGTACCATTTAGCCAAAGAGAAACTGAGTCCAGAATTTGGAAACTGTGATGGAGAATGCGTGAGTTGCACAAGTTGCAATAGCGTTTTTTCCACCAAACACAAAGTGATGCGCTATACCCCGCTTCCAGTTTGGAATGAAAGCACATTTGTTGGTCAATCTAAAAAGATATATTTCCAAGAAGAGTCACGCGTATAAATTCAACTGTTAAAGTTAATTTACAAGTTTTATTAAGCAGTGCTCTAAGTGTTGTACTTAAATGTGTTTTTTTTCAAGTGAAAATAGTGTTCTAACAGTGTGTCGTGCGTTACGTGTTATTACTGGTGCTCCAATGAATGAAAATATTATATTCTGAGTGGTGTGAAAATATGTTCTAAGTGCTATGTCCTTGAAAGAAAAATGGTATGTTCAAAGTGGAAAGTATCCCTGAGGGAAAATAGTATATTCAGAGTAGTAGTATATACCTGAGTGAAAATAGTGCGCTCTTGGTGGAAATAAGGAATTCCCAATATTGAGTGCTATTTAAAACATTTCGGTCTCAATGTTTCCAGGTTATAATGTTANATTTAATAGATTATGAAATGCGCCAGTATTGGATTAGTCTTTTATTAACTATTTCTTTCTACTTTGTCTACAAAATAAGCTCCTCAAATAGCTACAGTAACTTGAAAAATCCCGTAGTTAGACATCTGCGAAAGATTAGCTATTTCGTTAATTCTACAAAAAAAAAGAAGAAAAAAAACTATTTTGAAGAGATTTGCCAATTGCCAAAGATTAACTTGTCGGTAAGAAAACGTTATCCCAGTCACAGACAAAAGAAACAAAATTGTTGAATACCATTTATTTAAAAGACCTTCCTTTCTTAAATACCCTATAATTTTAGTCTTTTTCAAATCGGAAATAAATGTTCTGTATCAACATTTCCTTGAATCACGTATTTCTGCATTGTAAATCTTGAGTTACTAAAAAACAATAAAAAAAAAAGGTTCTGAAAACTGAAAATGCCCCTTTCAATGCAGGTTAATGCTACTTTTCGTAGAAAAAAAGTACTTTCAAGCCTCTAAGTTGGTCATCAAGATGGCAATCTTCGAGAGAAATTATATGGCCTTCAAAGTAAGAAGAAGTTTGATTTTTTATTTAACAAGTTTGCTCAAAGTGTTTTATTCGCAGAATACAATAAAAAGTGTAGTTCTATGAAAAGTTTCAGTTGGTTAAACACTTTCAACCTATATAGGAGAAATTTCCTTGTTTATAAAGTTATGGATCTAATAAAAAAAAAGCGTTATATATTTGCTCTAAATAATACTGTTGTTCTTTTAGAACAGGGGTTTCCAACTTACATGAGGCCGGGGGCTACGATTGAAAACACAGATTAAATGGCGAGCCGCAACTTCATCAAAATTTCATGTAGGACTCTTTTTATGTTTGAAGGAGCATTAAATATTACATTCAGATTTTTACGAAGTTGTACAAAACAAAAGTATTGCATTACAAATTAAAATATGCAATTAAATTTTTAAAAATATTTAATTGCATATTAAAAAATTTGGGCTACAATAACTTTAATGTGCACTTATGTATTAATCAATCAATGTGCAACAGATATCTAATTGTTAAGATATAAAACTTTAAAAAGGTTGGTATTAAAACTTACATAGTAGTACACAAAATGTTCAATGAGAAAAGAGAGGTTTGTCTGCTGCAACCACCAGAGAATAGATTTTTACATTTTAAATTTAAAATTTACAAATGTGTGTACAAATATTTTCATCCAAAATGAGTGGTTTCAGAAAGTTAAATCGGAGAATTTCTTCGAAAAAATTTTTGATACACAGATGCTAAATTATATTCCCAAAATACAAAAAAATGAAATAAAAAATAGTAACATACGCGATTATTTTTGTATTTGAATAAATATTTTCTTGGGTGCAAAACCTGAGAGATAAATTTTTTGCACAGTTGGTATGTTAAATTTCACAGAAACGAAGAAATTAGGTTTTTATTAACGAGAAAAGTGTTTTAAACCCTTCTAGATTCTTTACGAAAATTGTCCGCAAAAAAATGACAACTAATATATTTTAGTTCGCGGGCAGCAAAAAAAGGCTTCGCATGCCGGATGCGGCCCCCGCGCCGCCAGTTGGAAACCACTGTTCTGGAAGCTGAAACACTGTTATAGGTATTTACTTAATTTGTTTCAGAAAAAAATTACGAGTTAACGAAGTTACAATAACTTCAAAATAAAGAAGGAGAAAAATTATTTTTTATTTAACAAATTTGCTCATGATTTTTTATTCGTAGAATACAATAAAAAGTGTGGTTCTATAAAAATTTTCAGTTTGTCATACACTTTTAACCAATATAGGATTCTTTGTTTATAGTAAATTTATGGATCTAATAATCAAAAAGCGTTATCTATTTGCTCTAAATAATACTGTTGTTCTTCTAGAAGCTGAAACACTGTTATAGGTATTTACTTAATTTGTTTCAGAAAAAAATTACGAGTTAACGAAGTTACAATAACTTCAAAGTAAAGAAGGAGAAAAATTATTTTTTATTTAACACATTTGTTCATGATTTTTTATTCGCAGAATACAATAAAAAGTGTTTTCAAAAAAAATTTCAGGTTGTCATACACTTTTAACCTATATAGGATTCCTTGTTTATAGGTAAGTTATGAATAGTAATAAAAGCAAAAAGTGTCTAATAATCAAAAAGTTTAACCTATTTACTATTAATGAAACTGGTGGTTTTCTAGAAACTGAAAAACTGTTATAGTTGTTTACTTACTTTTTGGGGGAAAAATTTTAGCTATCAGCGACGTTATATAGAGTAAAAAAGGGAGAGAGATAATTTTATTTTTTATTTCGCGACTTTTTATTCAAGGAATTTTATGAAATTCGTGTAATTTTATTAAATATATTGGTTGATTAAACATTTTCAACCTATATGGGATAAATTTCCTGATTTATAATACATTTATGGGTCTTATAATCTACTTGCTACGAATAAAAACCTTGGGTTTTCAAGAAACCTAAACTCTGTTATAGTCATTTACTTACTTTTGAGTAAAGTATTATTAATATTTTAGATTACGCCTGTTAATTTACATCTGATACATCTGTTATTTTAGTATAAAATTATATTCAACTGTGTAGAATTGTTATCAGTATTTTACTTACTTTTTTTAAGGGAATTCAGATTATTTTTCCATTTATCGTCTCCATGTTATAAACACTTATATATTTGTATATTTTTTTAGATAATTTACATAACCTTCAAAATTTAATCTTAATAAAGTCGCAAGAAAGTTTTCTTTTGATAGTAATTTCATTAGTTTAGTCATGATTTTTATTCCCTGAATAATGCCAGTTGGTTTAATGCCTTTTATTTACATTTATTACTAATTTTTATTTTTTATATTAATATATTAAGTAAAGTGTATAACAATCAAAAAGCTTTATCTAGTTACAGTATATAAAATTTTCGGTTCTCATTAAACCGAAAATCTGTGATAAAAATAACTCTGAATCTTTTTTCGCTGGTTTGCAGATCGCTCATGTTCAAGTTATATACTAACTAATTAAATTAGGTATGTCTTTTTATATAACAATTAATTTAATTGAATTCATTTTGAAGAATCATTAAATAAGAATAATTCGAAACGTAAGAGCTTATTTTATTTAAAAAAAATGGAGAATTTGGGACGGGCTTTTAGTAATTTTGTAAGGCAAGAAATAAAAATAATGAAAAATTTCGTTAAAGAATATTCATAAAATTGCATTTTTAATGTTTTCCTCAATACAAATAAATAAAGCCGCGATGGCTCAGGGGATATAGCGTGCGCCTTCCAATGAGACGAATCATGTTCGAATCCCGGCGATGACTGGTCTATATGAATCCGCATCCGGTTTACACCGACCACAGTACTGTTGTGAAATATCCTCAGTGGTAAATGGATCATGGGTTATATCAGTCCCTTTGCCGTCAGGCTAACCGTGGGAGGTTCTTGTGGTCTTCCTCTCCATACAACGCAAATGCGGGTTAGCGCCATCATAAAGTCCTTCACTAAAGCAAATTTCGCCCAATAATTGATCCAGGAGTTCCCTTGTCTTCTGAGTTGGGTTCAAAATTACAAAGCTAAGGAGTTGATCATTAGAAGTCGTAAACCGAAAAAATTGGATCATCTGTTCAACGATGGTTATAAAATAGAAATAAATAAATTTATAAAGTTGACAGCACAGCGAGAAGTCGGTTGTATTCGTTGATTCTTATATTGATTACAGTTACTCATTGAAAACACTCAGTGTTTCGATTTTTATGACATGGTCAACTAAATGTGAGATAAAAAAAAATTCATTTGCAAATTTTTAAATAACTCACATTTGAATCAAGAATAATTTTTTTCAACATTTTTCTAATATTTTTATCCTTTCTAGAGCTGATATTCTGAAGTTAACTTAAATTATATTGAACGTTCAATTAGAAAGTTTTTTCACAAACCATATGAATCCTTTATAAAAATCAATTATTCATCAAATTCCCTTGCTCTTGAAATTCAAATGATTTTGCTGTACATTTTGATTACTAAATTTATAAGAATAAATATGTAAATACAAAGTGAGTTAACTAAATTCAAAGGATGAAAGCCTGTTTTCTGAATTTAAGAAGTAAAATAAATTAAAATAAGTTTACTAAATTCAAAGAAAAACACAAACTCCCACCTTTCCGACGTTAAAATTGATGATAATAGCAAAATGATTCTTGGATTTGGTTTTCTTTTGATACCTATTATTCCAATTACGAATCCAGACAGTGCAGGTCAAGGTTAATGGGAAATTAATTTGATTCTCTGCATATTTGCATGCAAGCCCTATTCAACTAAATCTCACACCCGAAACAGAAAAACATGTCCACCCAAAAAGGATTTTCAACTTCTTTCACGAAATTCAATTTTTCTTCACGGATATTAAAGAGAGAAGGAAAAAAAATGATGAGTTCATTTTTTGCACTATAGAATCGTTTTACACGAACTACTACTATCAAAATACTCTTGGTAAAATTAAAATTTTCCTTTGAATACTTTACATATTTTATTTTAGTGAATCTATCAAAATATCTTATCAAAATAACTATCTAAAAATTATTTTGTTAAACCAATGTTAATTTTAACTTGAATAAATTGCAGGAAAAACTTTATTTGGAAAAATTTGTATTAGCAACTTGATATTTAACATTTGATGCAATACAAATATTAGTTCAAATATTTTACTCTATAAATTTGATAATTTACTCTTGATAAAATTAAAATTTTCATCTGGATACTTTGCATATTTTATTTTAGTGAATCCATCAAAAAGTTTCCTTAGAAAATGAGAACACCGCAATAAAATAAATAAAAATAAATATGAAGAAAAATTGAAAATAACTGTGCCTTTTTCTCAAAACTATATTTTCTACTTATTTATTATTATTAATTACTTATTAGTATTAATATATCAGTATTAGTATTAATATACAAGTATATATTTATATCTCAAATTAATGTTTTTAATATAATTTAAAGACTTCACATGCATTAACATTACTATCGTCCTGAGGTTATGACAGTTTTTGATGATTTAACCAACTCTTGACGATTTGAAAAAGTAATTGATGGTTTAAACCAACTTTTTACCTCTGCCATGTTGACGTCGAAAGCCGACTATGCTGTTAATTGATCACTTTATTTGTTTTGTTTCAATATTGATACTAAATTTCATTAAAACTAGTCGATTAGTTCAGGAGATCTAATTTAAAAACCTTTTAAATATCAGTGTTAAGTGTATAAAAAAATTCCACTATTTGTCACTTATTTTATAACAATAAGTCTAACTTTTAACAAAATATTGCATTCACTTTATTCATAATAGAAATAAAGCCCACAGATTAGTTAAAGAGACATGTGTTGTAGGCTGATTCTCTCTTTGCAAACTGCCGCCATCCTTTTGTATTGCATCCGGATGATTGGAAAAGTATCCAGCATTTTCTAATGAGCCAGATACTTTTAGGCTCTTTGAAATAATCCCGCATGCTCTTAAACTAATTACAAAATATATAATTCAATGTTACCAATCTTACCTTGTCAATTTATTTTAGACAGTTTGTAATAAGCCCGGAGTAGTGAAGGCTGATTGTAAATGGCCTTCACAAAAGTTATTTGCAATAAGCCAAAGCAAATTCTGTTTATTGGACTTATTCTGAGCATGAATGGTAATTAGTCAAAAGGAATAAAGGCGAAATACAATGAGGGTTAAAAAATATCAGACAGGTTACAAAATAGCGAAGACTCGTTCATTTAGCTTGGCGTATTTCAAATTGATCTAGCTTTCAATTAGTCTACGAAATATATACTCTTTTGGTTTATTTATAATTAAAAATAATACCACAATCTGCGAGTTATATTCCACTCAGTAATACAAAAATTTAGCTTCTCAATGAGTTTAGTAAAGTTAATTTAAAATTTCAATTTGCCACATGCTAAGTACATCTGGGAGGGTATTTATTTCAAAGACATTTACATCAGATAGAAAAGGGTGTGTTTGGTGTTCGACGAAGTAGGTGTCTTTAATTTTCCTGGAAAGGATACTAATTAAGTAAACTATTTATTCTCAAATTCTTACAGTTAACTGGCAGAAATCCTTAAACATGTGTCAAATTAACCATTCTTAATTTGTATGAAACAGCAGGGAAAAAAATCTCCTTCAATTTGAAGTAGTTACGAAATGACATAAGAAAATATAAATTTAATTTGCAGCGGTTTTGGTTAATATATGTCAAGTTGAGAATAATGTCTATAAATAGTTATATAAAATGTGTTGGGTCAAAAAAAAATTTTTGTAGTTTTTATTATGGAAACTTTTATTACATTTTGTCTCAAAGGAGATTATTGGTATGAATCAGATCTAACTGTATAATTAATTTGTTATAATTTTTTTATTACATTAAATTTTGTTTTCGCTTAATTTAAAAGCGGGATTTCTGTCATTTGGATTTAATTCAATTAAATTTTATTTAAATTTTATTTAAATTTTAAATTAAAATTAAATTTTGAAATTGAAGATATATCTATGTCAAAATATGCCATTCGATGTAATCAATTTCTTCACATTTTAAACATAATATTTTTTATGTACAAAGATAAAATTTTTGTGATTCTTACTCTCTTTATCAGGCTATCCCGTCCATGTATAGATGAATATATAATAAATAGGAATATATGTCTAATATATGTGAATAGATGTTAAGTGATATACTACGCTATAACTCTTGACATATATTGATGTTTATGTAATATATATCAAGAGGTGCTGTGGTATATTGAAACTTATTATTTTGTGATAAAAAAAGCAAATAGTACTGAAAAAAAAAGGCGTAACCACATTAATGGAGAGTCTCTTTTAAAAGATGACTTCATAGAAATTATTAAAAAAAAATTTCTAATCACTCTGAACACCTAAGCAGAAGTACAAATAAATCAGTCACGTAAATATAAAATGTAAATTTATCTAAGAATGTGGTTATAACATTACTTTTGTTAAAAAAAATTATTTTCTTTCATTTNTAGATAGGTAGATAGATATCGAATGGCTTATTTTGACATAGATACATCTATGCCAAAATAAGCAATTCGATGTAATATCTTTCACATTTTAAACGCAATATTTTTTATGTACAAAAATAAAATTTTTGTGATTCTTACTCTCTTTATAAGCATTTTCATTCCATTTTTTGTTAATGGGAAATAGTGTCCTAACATGGGTTTAGCTTAGCATTTTTTTTAGTAATTTATTTTTCTTAATCATTTTTGTGGATAAATCATAGGCGTATGGTGGCTTTTACTTTTTTAAAATTAAATTTAGAATAATTAATTTAATTACAGCAAAATACGTTATTTTTTTATGTTAAAATCAAAACTGTGCAATAAATCGATCGAATAATTTTCATTTCTCTTTATTTCACATTTTAAACGCAATATTTTCTATGTACAAAAATAAAATTTTAGTGATTCTTACTCTCTTTATCAATAATTTCATTTCATTTTTTGTTAAAGGGAAATAGTGTCGTGACAGGGCTTTAGCTTAGCATTTTTCTTTTAATAATTAATATTTCTTTTTATTATTTTCGTGTATAAATCTCAGGGGTGTGGTGGTTTTTACTTTTTAACATTAAATTTTATGATAATTGAAATAATTATATGAAAAAAAGTTATTTTTCACGTTAAAATCAAAAGTTGGTAATAAATCGAATGAATAATTCTCAAGGAAAATCATTTCATGAATCCGACTTCATTTTAAAGTGTTTTAAATTTTTTTATTGACGGAGCTTTTTTTGGGAACACCCACAAATGATGTCACACTCGGACGGGGAAACGGTTTTGAGAAATGGTGACAGTTTGTGAGTAGGGAAGGGTGTACTTGACAAAATGTGTTATCACAAACTTTGAAATAACCAAGTAATTATTACATCATATTTTTATATTTTTATCATTCTTTTAATGTTTTTGAAAGGAATAATAGGATGTTTTATTTTGATGAAAATTAAAAGTAATTTAAAAATAAAAATTGCAATTACATTTCTGAAGTTCTTTGTTTCAACAAAGCACTATGGTACACCGAAACACTATGTATAAATGAATGTTGTTGCTGTTGTCATAGGTCATTAAGGCAAAGGGGCGATTGTTCTTGATTTCTAGTGGCGACATCTATGACCAAGAATTCGACTTCTTCCTCACCCGTTTACATAGCGGACTAATTCATACAATCGTTCATTCGATCGTAATTTTGCCTTAAACTAAAGTACGATCAATTGCCAATTCAGTAGCCCCAGAGGTATAATTTGTTGCGGGAACTTGGAGAACTTTGTGACCCGACAGATTTAAAGGGCACCAGTAATCTTTCACTACAGGGGGAGTCATAGGCAGGCTGGATTTGAACTCCCACTCTCACGAGTCCAGTGCCCTGCCAACCAGGCCATCATGTATAGATGAATATATAATAAATATGAATAGATGTCTAATATACATGAATAGATGTTAAGAGGTATACTACGGTATAACTCTTGACATATATTTATGTTTATGTAATATATATCAAGAGGTGTCGTGGTATACTGAAATGGATTACTTTGTGTTAAAAAGAGTAAATATACTTTTTAAAAAAAGGCGTAACCTCATTTATGGAGAGCCTCTTTAAGAGATGACTTCATAGAAACTATTAAAAAAATCTATTGTCTAATCACTCTGAACACCTAAGCAGAAATACAAATAAACCAGTCACGTAAAT
Source organism: Parasteatoda tepidariorum (assembly GCF_043381705.1). Lineage (NCBI taxonomy): Eukaryota > Metazoa > Arthropoda > Arachnida > Araneae > Theridiidae > Parasteatoda > Parasteatoda tepidariorum. The sequence goes on from NC_092213.1 coordinate 46,888,402, forward strand.
ATAAAATGTAAATTTATCTAAGAATGTGGTTATAACATTACTTTTGTTAAAAAAAATTTATTTCCTTTCATTTCGTTTATACGGTTGTCAGGCGAGGAAACTTTAGATGACTGATTCACCGAACACCTCCTCTAAATAGTTAACCAGAATATTCCCCGGTGAGAGATTTTTATGAGGACAGTTCATTTAATGTTGCTTTAAAAAAAAAACTCTTAAAAGGTGCGGCTTTTGAACCTTGACCACAGTAAATTGTATGAAGAAGTGTATTAAATTTTCTTTTCTACATTCAATTACACAGATGTCCAACTGAGCCGAATCGCTTTTAACATGGAAAACAAGGTTGAGGATTTAAACACATTGCAACGAAAAAAATTATTGGATCCTATAGTTTGCATTTATCTCTAATTATTTAAATCAACTATATGTATATGGGGTGGTTAAATCAATTATATACGTATATGGGGTGGTTAAATCAACTATATGTATATGGGGTGGTTAAATCAATTATATATGTATATGGGGTGGTTAAATCAACTATATGTACATGAGATATATGCGCGGTTCGAAATTTTGAATGTGAACACCCCTATTATTTATTTGTAGATTCGGATACTCTAGGAAAAAATAACCCTATTACCCTATTCGAGGTATAGGTTTATGCATTTTGCTTCACAAACGGCACTACAATCGGGATAATTAAAAAGGTTAGAAACTGTGTAAAATGGTAGTAACTCCAGATACATCAGATTAAAAATAAAAACTAATTAAACTAAAAATATTTCGGTGTTTCTTTCGAAGAAAAAGTTTTTTTTAAAAAAAACCTGTTAGTTTTATTTTAAATTTGTCAATTTATATCTTCTTAATCTAATTGAAAATAAAATTACACACAAATAAGAATGTTCCACTTTTTTATTCGGAAATTTTTTTTAAAAAACAGCTTGTACCCTATTTCATTTTTCTCGGTTACAGAACGATCTATGTCGCAAAATGCATGTACCTATAACTCAAGTAGGGTGACTTTTTTCTGGAAAATCCGAATCGGCAATAAAAAATAGGGTTTCGTGTTTAAGATTTCTAAGTTGCCCCTACCTCACCCAAGGAGGTGTAGGTTGAAAGATGGAATTCGGTATCTTTAGATATTTTTTGAAAAAAATATTGAATATGACTATATTCACTTTTTCTATCCGATGTTCATTCCTCGAAATATTTGACTATTCTCCCAAAAATTGTTTTCGCTTCAAATTAAATAAGATTTTTGTTTATGCATTATTACTAAAGAAAGGGATATACCAAATATGACAGACAACTTAAAAAATCAATTGAAAAAACGGAAAGAGATAGAGCGTACAGTTTACTGCATTCTGTTAACGAAACCTTAATATTTTGAACAAACTACTGAAGTATTCGCACGAACGTCCGTTAGTTCAGTCCTTAAATTTAGTTCTCAGACAGACTCGATTCAAATTAAATGGGATTTTTATTTATGCATTATTACTAAAGAACAGGATATACCAAATATGACAGATAATTTTTAAAATCAATTGAAGAAGCGGAAGGAGCTAGAGAGTACAGTTTGCTGCATTCGGTTAACGAATCCTTAATATTTTGAACAAACTACTGAAGTATTCGCACGAACGTCCGTTAGTTCAGTCCTCAGTTTGGTCCTCAGACAGACTCGATTCAAACTAAATAGGATTTTTATTTATACATTATTACTAAAAAACGGAGTATACCGAATATGACAGACAATTTTTAAAATCAATTGAAGAAGCGGAAGGAGCTAGAGAGTACAGTTTGCTGCATTCTGTTAACGAATCCTTAATATTTTGAACAAACTACTGAAGTATTCGCACGAACGTCCGTTAGTTCAGTCCTCAGTTTGGTCCTCAGACAGACTCGATTCAAACTAAATAGGATTTTTATTTATACATTATTACTAAAAAACGGAGTATACCGAATATGACAGACAATTTTTAAAATCAATTGAAGAAGCGGAAGGAGCTAGAGAGTACAGTTTGCTGCATTCTGTTAACGAATCCTTAATATTTTGAACAAACTACTGAAGTATTCGCACGAACGTCCGTTAGTTCAGTCCTCAGTTTGGTCCTCAGACAGACTCGATTCAAACTAAATAGGATTTTTATTTATACATTATTACTAAAAAACGGAGTATACCGAATATGACAGACAATTTTTAAAATCAATTGAAGAAGCGGAAGGAGCTAGAGAGTACAGTTTGCTGCATTCTGTTAACGAATCCTTAATATTTTGAACAAACTACTGAAGTATTCGCACGAACGTCCGTTAGTTCAGTCCTCAGTTTGGTCCTCAGACAGACTCGATTCAAACTAAATAGGATTTTTATTTATACATTATTACTAAAAAACGGAGTATACCGAATATGACAGACAATTTTTAAAATCAATTGAAGAAGCGGAAGGAGCTAGAGAGTACAGTTTGCTGCATTCTGTTAACGAATCCTTAATATTTTGAACAAACTACTGAAGTATTCGCACGAACGTCCGTTAGTTCAGTCCTNAAATAATGTATAATAAAAGGGAGGAGTTTGGGAACCACAGTTAAATAGCCTGCGGAACGGATATAGTGAACTCCCGGTTATAGTGAACCAAAATTTCGGTCCCTTGAAGGTTCACTATAGCGGGGTTTGACTGTATATGTATATGGGTTGGAATATGAGATACATGCGCTGTTCGAAATTTTAAATGTGAACACCCCTATTATTTATTTGTAGATTCGGATACTCTAGGAAAAAGTAACCCTATCACCCTATTCGAGGTATAGGTTTATGCATTTTGTTTCACAAACGGCACTACAATCGAGATAATTAAAAAGGTTAGAAACTGTGTAAAATGGTAGTAACTCCAGATTCATCAGATTGAACATAAAAATTAATTAAACTAAAAATATTCCGGTGTTTCTTTCGAAGAAAAAGTTTTCTTTAAAAAAAAATCTGTTAGTTTTATTTTAAATTTGTCAATTTATATCTTCTTAATCTGATTGAAAATAAAACTACACGCAAATAAAAATGTTCCTCTTTTTCATTCGGAAATTGTTTTTAAAAAAACGTTAAAAAAAATTTTAATGTGTCAAATTCTATCTTCTTAATCTGATTGATCTCTAGATTATTTCTCTAGATTTTAGCAGCTTGTACTCTATTTCATTTTTCTCGGTTACAGAACGCTCTATGGCGTAAAATACATGTACCTATAACTCAAGTAGAGTAACTTTTTTCTCGAAAATTCGAATCGGCAATAAAAAATAGGGTTTCGTGTTTAAGATTTCTAAGTTGCCCCTACCTCACCCAAGGAGGTGTAGGTTGAAAGATGGAGTTCGGCATCATTAGATATTTTTTTAAGAATATTTAATATGACTACATTCACTTTTTCTATCCGATGTTCATTCCTCGAAATATTTGACTATTCTCTCAGAAATTGTTTTCGATTCAAATTAAATAAGACTTTTATTTATGCATTATTACTAAAGAGCGGGATATACCAAATATGACAGACAACTTTGAAAATCAATGGAAGAAACTGAAAGAGATAGAGAGTACAGTTTGCTGCATTCTGTTAACGAAACCTTGATATTTCGAACAAACAACTGAAATATTTGCACGAACGTCTGCTAGTTTTGTCCTTCCTCAGACTGCTCTGCCGTTGTTGTTGCAAATAATGGTTGGTTTGAAAAACTTATCTTTCTGAATTAGCAGTGGTCTCTTTCAGCAAACTTTGTTATTGGTTTGGAGCTAGCTGAGAATAAATTCTGTCGTTTTCTACCCGAAGAAAAACAAATTACTGTATTATATAGTAATGACATCCCTAATTTAAAAAAAAAAAAAAAAAAAAAACATGATTTTGTTTAATAAAAAGAAAATATATGATATTTTAACACATTTAGTAATTTTGCCGTTCGTATTGTAGCGGTAAACCAAAAATTCAGGTCTAGAAATTAATTATAGTTCTTATTACTATGCGTCTAGTAAGAAATTTGTGCTACTTTGGATCAGTGATTAAGTCACTAGACTGTCACTTTGAAGAACCGGGGTTCGATCCCCAGTGGTTGCTTAAAGCCCACCCAGTTTCAGATTGGTGGGTACCAGCTTCCCTGGTAAATAAAGGCTGCCTGTGCTCAGTGTTGACCACATGGCCACATTCATGCCGTTGCTTACGAAACTGTGAAGCCTTAATCTCCATGATCAGCCCACAACGGGCTGTGAAAGATAATGCTTCACTTTTTTGCTAGTAAAAAATTGAAAACTGAAAAGTAAATAAATTTATTATAACGTTTAATTAGGCTATTCAAATAAGTTTGAAAATGAGAAAAGTTTTTGCCCTTTACCAATATATAAAACTTATATTGGAAAATGAAATTGAAAGTTGCAAAGTTGAACAACTTGCATCCTCACTACACTTAACTCAATATCTTTCTCAATAATATAATTTTTTATTTGTATTTTAAGGAATGATGGAGTTTAGGACAAATCATTTCCATGATAATAAAATCAGTGGCAATATCTTTTCTGCACAAACGTGCTTTAAATTTTTTTTCCTTTGCTTTGAAGAGAAGATTTTGACAATAAAACATATACTTAATTAAAAAATAAAGTCTTTCTCAATAGAAGTAAAAAGCAGCCGGAATTATGTTGCGATTAAAAAAAAACATTAGTCTAAATTTTGAAAAGTTGGTAACAATAATAATAGCTGAATTAAAAATATCATTTAACAAAACAGACTGTGAAGTTTAATGGCAGGGTTTCTATGATTGCTTAAAATAATAAACAAGTTTCCATTTGCATATGGGAGTATTTTTACGTCATTATTGAATTATTCTTAGTAAGAAAGGGACAATACAATAACTACATTTCAAACATCTATATTGAGATTGATCACCTTCTAGATCAACTTCAGATAAAAGATTGACATGTCCTAGATTGTGCATATGCCTGACGAAGAAATGACAATAAAACTCTGTGTATAATGAGATGCGATGCCTAAACATTTCACTAATCTTTCAAATTAAATAATTTTTTATATTTCCAATTTGGTTCACAAAAGCACATATAGTTAAAGTGTTTAGGGACTATTCGCGATCGCAACGAACAACTATAGGGGGCGTTGTTGTATGAGACTAATACCTGCGATTTCTATATGAACAGTCATTCAGTTACTCTAGAGACGTCGTTAATGTAGCATTGCAACGTTCCTTCTTTATTGTGGCTAATTAAATTTAAAAAAGAAAAATGCTTGATATTCTTTCTTATGCAAACGAAAACAAAATGGTATCTCTTTTTATTAGAGAAGGAATATCCAAAACACATCGGAAAAATATTTGTACATTAACAGAAAAAAATATGTATATTCTTATAAGAGTTAAAACCTAATGCCCGAGAAATAGTTTTACTAAATTTAATGATATAACATGAAAGGCCCATTTAAACTTTACATTC
>NC_092213.1:46895869-46910034 GCF_043381705.1 Parasteatoda tepidariorum
ACGAAGGGGGCACACGTGGAAGTTCATTGACAAGGGTCATGAAACTTTTTGAGTCTATCTAACCATTTATGTTATTAATTTTAATCTATCTTTATTATTTTATGAATTATTAAACATCAAAATGGGCCCGGGACTTTATGAACAACCTGTATATTAAGAAATATCACAGCTATTTCATGTGTAAGGCACCTAAATTGTGGATAAAAAGAAAAAAACGTAATTGAGAGTCGTAATATTCAGTGACTTTTTGGAATAAAGGATTACTAAAACTACTTAATACTAAATCGAAATTTTTGGTTCAGAGCGTCTTCACCTTGAACAAATGCGTTTCCATTATTTGTTCAAGTGTATTAAACAGCTGCTGCATTATCCAACATTGAAACAATGTTTGAAATTGTTATTTCTGGCACAAATGGAAAAAAAAATTGTTTGTTCTTGCACGTAAGTGTAATTCCGGCAGGGGTTACTGGAATGCATATAAAATGCCTTAAGCAGAGAGTATTAGAATATATATTCAGAAAAGGTTTGGTTAGTTAATGCATAACAATAATGCATGTTACATAACTGCACTTTTTTGCAGAAAGAAAAAGAAAGGTGTGTTAACAAGAATACCTTTCCAAAAGTCATATTATAAAATGTTACGTCTGTATTATAACCGTCGTTGAACAGCCGACCAAATTTTATGAGTTTACGACTGCTAATGTTCAACTCCGAACCCAATACAGAAGACAAGGGAACTCCTGGATCGAGGATTGGAAGAAATTTGCCTTCCTGGAGGACTTTTTGATGGAGCTAACCCGCATTTGCTTTACATAGAGAGGAAGACCATGAGAACTTACCACAGTTAGCCTGACGACAAGGGGACTCTAACCCATGATCCGTCTACCACTGAGGATATTTCACGTCAGCTCTGTGGTCGGTGCAAGCTGGATGCGGAATTCGTATAGGCTGGGATTCGAACCCGGTTCGCCTCATTGGAAGACGAACGCTCTATCCCCTGAGCCATCGCGGCTTAGTTGAATACCTGTTCTTCGTACAGGAATGAGAAGAAGAAAAAGTAAATGATCAATAAATCAATATTAATCATGCATAAATATGAAAGGCATATATGGACACAATTAACTATAAAACTTAAATAAATAATAGATATTCTTATGGAAAAACCCATTCTTTGGGATGCAGTACGCAAACCGGTGGTCGTATTAAAATTTTAAAATTGGCAGATTATTAGTCATGCGTGACTTAAACTTTATAACTGCTTGAATGCTTACTTTTTTGACAAGTAACAAACATTCTTATTTAAGATGAGAAAAAACGTATTGCTACAGTTTTGAAATGGGAAAAATTAATGAAGATATTTAGTGCAATTGATTTTTAAACAAATTTACAAATAAGTAAACAAAATTATTTACTACAAATTTGAACTACGTGAAAACTTTATTCAGAACAGTTATCATCTGATAAAAACTGCTGTTATTATGAAGTCGAGGAAACTGAATTTATGGGCATAAATAAATATTGTAAAATTTTGTAGACCTTAAAATTCTGTATGGTAGTTGATCAAAGAAAAACTGCTACAGAACAATGAAATGTTTCTCAAAATCATTGCCATTTAAATTTTTGAAACTGAAGCTGCTGAGAATTCTTAAACCATTTTCATTCCTCAGTTAGTAGCAATAATTTCAGAATAAGCAAATTAAATAAATTCTTAATTAATTTAAAAAATTGCCATTAGCCAAATATTTTTAAGGTACATGAATACCATGTTTTAGCCAATCATGACTAAATCGTCAAACTTAAGCTTTCAAGATATCTGTGTACCATTTGTAAGTCAATTTTAACTCAATTGTTAAACTTGAGATTCTAAGACATCAGTATACCATTTTTAGGCCAATTATGACTAAATCGTCATACTTGAGAATTAGACCTATGTAAATCAGATTTAAAAAAAAAAATTTAACTAAATTCTTTCAAATTTTGTCTCCGAAGGTATTGATTGCTTTAAAGAAGAATACTTTAAATTTTAAGGAAATTCGAATCCCTCATAAATTTGCAGGGAATTTCATAAAATTACAGTGAATTGAACTTCTCACCACCTCAGCAATAAACCAATTCTTGATGCATTAATAACATGCATTAAATACGATGATATGATCTCAGATCTCGGGGTTTCAATCGTAACAAACGCCTTTTAACGTAATATATATTTAATAACAAAAAGGGTGATGATAATGGTATAGTGTCATGGAGGAAACCGATTAGAAACTAATGATTTTACATTACTGCGCAGAGCGCCATCTATAGAGTTTTAGAAATTACAATTAATATGGAGAAATATTATTAACAACATGCTTTACAACATAGACCTATGTAAATCAGATTTAAAGGAAATTTAAACTAAATACTTCCAAATTTTGCCTCCGAAGTTATTGTTTTAAAGAAGAATACTTTAAATTCTAGGGGAATTCGAATCCCTCATACAGGGAATTTCATAAAATTACAGTGAATTGAACTTCTCACCACCTCAGCCATAAACCAATTTTCGATGCATTAATAACATGCTTCAGAGCATAACCTATATAAATCAGATTTTTAAAAAAATTCAACTAAATACTTCCAAATTTTGTCTCCGAAGATGCTTTAAAGATGAATATTTTAAATTCTAGGAGAATTCGAATATTTTATGAAACTACAGGGAATTTCATAAAATTACAGTGAATTAAACTTCTCACCACCTCAGCCATAAACCAATTTTCGATGCATTAATAACATGCTTCAAAGCATAGACCTATATAAATCAGATTTTTAAAAAAATTTAAACTAAATTCCTCAATATTTTGTCTCCGAAGGTATTACTTTAACGAAGAAAACTTTGAATTCAAGGAAAATTCGAATCCTTCATAATATATTATATTCATAATATTATTATCATTGTTCGGTCAATGTCTGTTCATTAATAGTCAAAGAGAGTTAACGATACTATGTAATTAACCTTCAAAAATTATTATAATTTTTTGTGCTTTTTTTTATGCAGGTCAATATAGAGTTAAATATTTAAATTTAGATCATATCGATTATATTTACCTAAACTAAATGTGATCATTTTTGGTGAGTGTGAGCTCTTGAGGTTCTCTCGTTGGTTATAAATATTGTACAGTAAAATGAGGGTGACAATTACAAAGAAGCGAATTAACCAATTTGTTTAGGCAACCTGACGGAAGAGTTTCTGAGTCTGTGTGTCTCTTTTAGAATTCTAGAACAATTGGTGCAAGAATCTTGAAATCCGAACAAGGAATGTAAGGGACAATTCGAGACCAAGAACCTAAAAATTGTTCAAAACTTTTCATTAGAGCTGTTCGGTAAGTAGGTACTTTATTTACGTCGCATTAGAGCTACACAATGGGCTATTGGCGACGGTCTGGGAAACATCCCTGAGGGTGATCCAAAGACGTGCCAATGCAATTTTGATCCTCTGCAGAGAGGATGGCTCCCGTGCTTTGGTAGCCCGACGACCTGGGCGTGAAGTCGAGCACTTTATGGTAGAACAGTTTACCAAGGAACGATTACGCGCACCCTCTGTCCCTACACAGGTTGATCAAAGTGGTCACCCACCTGCTTACTGACCACAGCCAGAGATACGCCTTGACTTCGGTGTTCGACTGGGTTTTTTTTAAATCTTTTATTCGTTATGTGTAAGCATAATTAAAATCTACGTGGATGGCATGGGGTGTGGCGTCATCTAATTAAAATATTTGAAAGTTTTCTAATATTTAATTTTATTCAATGTTTATTTATAATTATGATTTTGAACCACGTTTTTATTAAACCTAAATAATGTATAAGTAAACGGTAATTAAAACTTAAAAATAACACTAAGTCATGTTGTAAACTGAATTGATTGATAGTGAAAAATCTTGACTTTTAAAATTGATGATGGAGAATAGATAAATCTGTTATGGAGAATTCGGCAAAATCATGTTCAAAACTGAAAAATATATACTAACGTAATGAAAAGATGAAATAATTCCAATTTTTTTCATTTATTATTATTTTCTGTCCCTTCTGGTGGCTTTGCGTTATTAGATTTATTAAACTACGTTTAAAGAAGTTCATCCTAATAAAATAAAAATTAACTAAATCCAATACCTTTTTAAATGATGCTTTAATTCGTGGTCAAATGTTTATGGTCAAAATTCACTACAGCTGAGCGGTTTTTGCTGGTACTTATCCATTTCTAACACCTGTAAAACACCTCTTTCCACAGTTTCAACATTAAAGCTGCACAGTATTGACGCAATTCAATATGTATCAAATATACTAACTGTAACAAATATAACTAAAAACATATAATTAAAATTGCATCAACTACCATAATATCAAAAGTGCCTATTATCAAAATTAATTAAGCATCAATGATGTCAAAAATAGTATGGCGATTTTTCATATTCCTTCTGCCCGAATTACTTGTACCATTTCTCTATGAATTTAAATTTTCAGAACAAACTTATTTTTATTTCGATTTGTACCTGTGGAACCGTGATGGCTCAAGCGTTCGACTTCCAATGAAATGAACCGGTTTCGAATCCCAACGATGGCTGGTCGATACGAATTTCGCATGCGGCTTGCACCGACCACAGTGCTGACGTAAAATATCCTCAGTGATAGACGGATCATGGGTTAAAATCCCCTTGCTGTCAAGCTAACCGAAGGATGTTTTCGTGGTTTTCTTCTACATGTAACGAAATACTGGTTAGTTCCATCAAAAAGTCCTCCATGAAGGCAAATTTCTCCCAATACTGGATCCAGTAGTTCCCTTGAAAATTACAAGGCCACGGATTCATTCACATTGGCAGTCATAAGCCCAAAAAATTGGGTCGACTGTCCAACGATGGTTATAAAATAAAATAAAAATTGTACCTATTACAAATTAAAATTAAATAAGCATCACTGGTTTTAATAATAGCATAGCAATTTCTTACGCTAATATTTTTTACCCATGATTAGATAAAATTGTACGCCAAATTCAATTCGAACGATATGTAAGTCAATTCTTCTCACGCTTGATCAGATGAAACTGCGTTTAAATTAGAACAACGATTGAGTTAATTCTTTCTGCGTTTATGTATATAAATTTTTACTTCAATACGAGTAAGTCAATTCTCTTTAGACCAGGGGTGTCAAACTCGCTGCCCGAGATGAACATTTTTGCGGCCCTGTCAATATGTCCGACGCAAAGTAAAAATAAAATAGAAATGTGAATTAGAATAGAAACTAGCATATAAAATTATAATATACTTTATTTATAAACTATACGAGGATCATTTTAAATTGCACGGGCTTAAATGTAAAATTCTAATTGGCTTGCGCCACTTGCCATTCCAGGGAAACTGCCTCGTATCAAAAATACGCAGAAAAAATTTCTAATCTTAGAACAGAATTTGAAACAAGGTTTAAAGATTTTAATTCTTTGGAAGACAAATTTTGTTTGTTTTCTACGATATTCTCAATAAATATAAACTCAGTACCCAGTAATACGCAAATGAAAGTGATTGAGATTCAGTACCGTCATGTGGGACTACTTTGTGCAGCGGGGGCTACTTTGTGCAAATTCGAATTTGGCATTTTTCAAGTGCTGCTATTCATTATTATGTTTATTTCACGTTAAAAATGTGTGGAATTTGAATTAGAAGTCTCTTCTATTACTACAAACATTTTTTCGAATTTTAAAACAATCTCAGAGTGTGTTTCGTTTATCCAATATCAACAACTTTCCGAGAACGTCGGATGTCGAAAAGTGTGCGTGGAAACTTTAGCTGTGAAATGCAAAGACGTTGATAAAACAATTGTCTTAAGTGCAATTTTTTATTTATTTATATATTAATAAACAAATATATCATGTTAGCTTTAAAAAACTTTGAAAATTAATAACAAATAAACGGAAAATGAAAAAAAATGCACTGTGGGGCTACTTTGTGCAAAGTTTCATTCGTTTTTTTTTCGACAGAAAAATGGTCAGACGTTATAAAAAAATACCTGGAACGAGAAACTACCGTGATTACACTTTAGAAAAGCTGCAACAATGTTTGCAAGCAGTTGCTGGTAGTATGTCGATTGCAGAAGCTTCTCGGAAGTACAAAATCCACAGAAATACTATCTCTAATAAAATTCACAAGAAACACGTGAAACGTGCTGGTAAACTATTATTTTTCTTCTACAAAGATTTTTCTAATGAATTAATCAAACGATTTAACACATAAAAATATATTTTATAGGACATCAGGTGATTTTGACAGAAACTGAAGAGCAAGTTCTGTCATGTTCATTCAAGCATGTTATGTTCAAATTTATCAATATTATAAATGTTAATGAATATGTAATAATTATTATTTTTGAAATTTCATCCATTTCAATGTTCAAAAATGTATATGGTTTCCTTTTGTTTAAACTCAAATGTTTTGAAATAAACATTCTTTTTAAGAAAAAATTCTTTATAAAAAATGGTTTTTTAACGCTGAAAATTATTTTCAAACTAATATCTTTACATATCTTGATGTTTTTGTCTTTAAAAATGTCAACAATTAACTTTTTTAACAATTTTATATCAATATTTTACTAAAAACATGATTATTAAACTGAATTCCTATCGCTGCACAAAGTAGCCCCATTTGGGGGCTACTTTGTGCAAGGTATGTTTTGACTTATTATTCGTAAATATTACATACAAATAATGCCAATATTGATCAAATTCACTCGTCTGAGTCCAGTTATGAATATAATATCGATAAATTTTACTAAAGTTTGAATTAACATAGTTTTTTTACGTGTCAAAGTTCAAAAACTGCGAAATCCTGCACAAAGTATGATGGTACGATTCAAATTTGAAAGCAAAATTCATTGAAGTGGGTGTGCCTGAATTTTACAAATATTTACCTGCTAAGTTTGAAAGTACTCAAAAATTCGCGTATGAAATTTTTTCCAAGTTTGGAAGTACTTATCAGTGCGAGCAATTATTTTCTGTTATGAATGGAAATAAATCTCCTGTCCTAAACCGTATTAATAACGCTCACGCTGGATCAATTTTGAAAGTAGTCTCGGCCAATAAAATTTCTCCCGAAATAGGAAAGATAGTAGCAGAGAAGAGATGTCAAATATCAAACAATAATGTTACTTTATATATGTTTATTACAATGTACTATTGAAAATAAAAATATTTGTTTCTATGAACACTGATACTTTTTTTCTTTTTTGCAACCCCTCTAAAGTTAAGCATTGTTTATTTGGCCCAAGTTAGCTTTTGAGTTTGATACCCCTGCTCTAAACTCAATAAGATGTAATTATACTTCAATTCGAATATTTTTTAAGTTAATATTTTTTCATGCGATTAGATGAAAATTGAAAAAAATCGGATAGAAATTGACTCAAAATTAGAACCAAATTGAGCAGAAATTGATTCACGGTCAACTTTCTGTTCAATTGAGTCAATTCTGCTCCACGGTCAGATACGCCAGCTGAATTACTTTAATAAATATATCACAAAATGGTCTAAATATCTAACATTCTAATATGACTAATTATATTAGTATTACTTTCTTTCAGACAGAGATGATGACCTCTAGACAGTTGACAATAAAAAAAAGAGTCATTCCACAAACATCTTTCAATCCGTTACTAGAATCTTTCATAAAATGAAAAATGATTCTACTCAATTACATAAGCTAGCTTCTCGTCCTCCCCTCCCTTATGTAAAAACGTACGTGTGCGGCCATTAATTCTATCTATCTTCAGAAAGTTGTTGGGTTTAAACATTACTTATTCAAAGCAGATATCATCTTCATGTAGTTTTTTTTTCTCTCTCTCTTTTTTTTTTCGCAGTCTTCCTTTGGTAAATATCAATTGAGGCTGCTATTTGCTGAGGTTTGGGCAATAAAAAAAGAAACAATGTAACATGTTTATGATTCCCTATGAAAGGGAAATTTTATCCCTAAACAGGTTTAAGAGTTAATATTGTGTGAATCTGATTCCTCACAGCGAGTTAATCTCGCTTACCTTGGATTTGGAATTCGCTCTTTTCGTCTCTTTATGATACTTAACAGATTAAATTAAATGAGCAAGTTATGCTTCTTTTCACTTTAAGTTGATTTCTTCTTCTTTATTCATTATCATTTCAAGTTATAATATTCTAGTTCTCTCGCTTTCTTTTCTTTTTCCTTTCTTTCCTTTTTCTTTTCTTTTTCCTTTCTTTCCTTTTTCTTTTCTCTTTCCTTTCTTTTCTTTTTCTTTTTCCTTTCTTTTCCTTTTTTTATCGGGGTCGAAATTTTTTTTTGTTCGAAGTATCTGAAAATAAAATAAGAATTTTATAAACTATTTTACCAGTAGACTAAGAATTTGATTTTCATCATATTTTCCACAAAAAAAGCGTGAATTGCGATGATTCAAGAACTGAGCTGTCTGAAGGGCTGTGGTTCGATTCTTAGTAGCGGCTAAAAGCCCACTCAGCTTCAAATCGATAGGTACCAGCTTGTCTGGGACGTAAAGGCGGCTTGAGCGTAATGCTAACCAGATTGTCAAAATTATACTGTTAATTCCGAAATTGCGGGATTTGTGGGGGAGGAGATATTACAGTATGGTTCAATGTGGAATGGTGCATTAGGTAAAGAGACTATATTTAAAAATAATCAAATTTAATAATTGTAAACAATAAAAACAAACAATATGAATGTTTGATATTTGTGAGGGTTCTCAATAAGCCTTCCATAACAATCTGTTACGCGAGTGATCCATAATCAAAAATTATTGCGGATCAAAGCGCCCTCTGTTGTTCAAGCAGAAATTCGTAACAGAGAGTCATGGAGGTCTGGCCACAACGGTCTGTTACGAAAATGCTTCACTTATTTTTTGTAACGAAAAATGTAAAGGTAGATAGTGAATAAGTTTATTATCAAATTCTAACGTTTTTTCTTCTTTTTTTAAGGCTTCTTTTTTACTTTTATGACTACTTGAAAAATAGTTTTTTTTTTTTTAAGTATTATTTTATTTCGCTATTTTCCTTCGTTTTATTTTAGTTTATTTGTTTATGTCTAAAAGGGGCCGAAATTGCGATTGGCGATAAATTTTGCTCGCAACGTTTAGGAAACGATTTAAACTTTTATTGAGGCCGCTCAAATATTACGTAAGCACCTAACGAAAGGATGGGGTGTCTGTGCTTTGCTTACGAGGGCGAGGGCAGGTATGAGAAATGCTTACGCAAGAAATTTTTTTCCACATTATTTTCTCAACTTTTCTTAAAACTCAAGAAAAAAATCGTTAGGAGAAATGTGGGGGGGGGATTACGCTTAGAAATTTGAATTGCTTGAAACGAGAAGTGCTTACGTAAAAAAAAAGTTCCACATTATTTTCACAACTTTTCTTAAAACTCAAGAAATAAATCCTTATGATAAATGTGGGGGGGAGGGATTACGCTTAGAAATTTGAATTAAAAGTTAAATTTAGAGAAAGAAAAGTTGTACAGAAATTTCTTCTAGAAATGCAGAGATGAAGAGTTTTAAAAACTACTGGAAAAATGCAGAAAAGATTCCTGAAAAATATTCTTCTCCGAATTTACAAAATAAATTCAAATATGAGTTTTTTTTCTTCCTGCAATGTTACTTCGTTTATTTGAATTCAGCCCTGAAGTTAGATTACGTCAGTTTAAATAAAAACAAGGGAGGTTGCGTCATTCTTTCGTAGGAATGGTAGGGGTTTGCGATTTGCTTAGTTTCGCTGAACAAAGAGGAGAAGGAGAAAACGACCAAAAACATGTTTAAGTAATATTTGAATGACCCAATTGTCATCCAGCTCAGAGACTAAAATCGGTTTTGAAAAATCAAGCTAATCAGACATTGGTTTGACTAGACTGCTGATTTAAACTACTTGATAACTTAACTTAATAAATAAAAATAACTCAATAAACTTGCGACCGAATATATATGATGATAAAGTCTCCTTTACAGTGGTCGAGAAATGATTGAACACATTTATTGTAATCAGAACCAAAAACTGTAGTTAAGATTTTATCACCAGACTATTGAAACACTTTGATTAAAATAAATTCCCTCTGGTGAAATATTCTATCTGTAACGATGAGAACAGGAATAAAACGCCGGTACAATATGTACTTCAGTTAATCAAAAAGTGCCTGGAATTTTGATTGATTGAAATTCTATTTGACGTTAAAATTCTGCTTGTAGTGGTCTCAAGAAAAAAAAAATTTAAACTTGAATTGCCATCATGCATCGGCATCGGTTTAGAGTTAACTGCAGTTGGAAGCAGAAAAAGTATAAACTTTCTATTGCAAGATTCCACCTTCACAGACACAAAGACCATTTTAATTGAATGAAAACGTAAGAATCGTTTCGATTCCACGATTCCACCTTGACAGACACAAAGACCATTTCAGACTAAGGTAATGAAGACATAGGAAACCTTTCCATTTCATGATTCCACCATCACAGACACAAAGACCATTTCAATTTAAGTAAATAAAAACGAAGGAAATATTTCGATTCCAAGATTCCACCCTTACAGACGTCAAGGTTATTTCTATTGAAGTTAATGAAAACGTTGGAAACATTTTAGATAGCAAGATTCCACTCTGACAGACGCAGAAACCATTTCAATTGAAGTTGATGAAAACGTAAGAAATAATTCGATTCAATAATTTCACACTTACAGACCCAAAGACCATTTCAATTGAAGTTAATGAAAACGTAAGAAACATTTCGATTTCAAAATTCCATCCTCACAGACACATCTGCTATTTCAATTGAAGTTAATGAAAACGTAGGAAACATTTCGATTGCAAGATTTTACTCTCACAGACACAAAGGCGAATATTATCTCAGCAATGTGCTTCTATTAAAATGTAGGAAACATTTCGATTGCAAGAGTCTATCTTCACAAACACAAAAGCGAGTTACTATAATCATAATACAATAAGTCTTAGTATTCAAATTTTCATAACATGTGGATTTCACACTCGAAGGCAAAGCATTTGCCCTAAAAGTATTTCCTAAATTAATCATAATAAAGAATACAGATAATTAATCTAAATGAAGAAAGCAGATTTAGACCATTAAAGCAATAAAAGAAATAAGACGTTCTCATAACCATAAAATCGTTTCTTCTTCCTTTCTCTTTTTTTTTCCTGACCATTGTAAGATAGATTGTATCGTACCATTGTACAATTTTACTACTATTAAATAAATCTCAATATTGTATTGAGATAAATAATACACATATTATCTTTTGATACACTCATGCAAAATTCTGTTTACTTAAATTATTAAAATTTTGAATGCTGTGATATTTGCCTTAATTAAATTAGAATTTGATTTTTTTCTCAAAATTTTAGATTCGACAGAAAATTTGAGAATAAATAATCTTTTTTTTTTAAAAAAAAAGAAAATATCGTAAATGTCCGATTTTTTTTTTTACCTTTATACTTTTATGGCAATATTTATATAAAAAAATATTCATGAAAAATTAATAAAGATATTTTGAGACAAAAAGCTTAGTTCTTTTATTATACCTGAAAACTCCCTACTCTCTTCTGTACACTTTTTTTAAGGAAATGGGAATGATTGGAGAGAGAAAATTTATTTTTTTCTAAACAGGCAAGTAAGGAATTGCTTCCAATGCATTTTTTGCATTTTTTTCGCACACGAAAGAAATGAATCCAGAGACAACCAGACTAATAATTTAAGAGTAACAAGGATTTTAAGTACAAATGTGTACCCATTTGCGCATCTACCCATGTATACCCATTTGCGCATAGGGATTGTGATACCCATTTGCGTATAACGATTTGCACATGCACAAATTGCACATACATTATTTTCTTATGTCGAATCTAATGAGACTTTACTTGATGTTGTAGAATGAATAGTTCAAAAGTTGCAATCGTTTTCAGGTATAAAAATTATTTCTTTTGACATGATTTAATAAACTTGTAATTATTGTAATTTTTTTATTTATTGTAATTTTTTTATGTTAATTTGAATGAGATAAAATTCGAGTTCATAGGACTAATAGTTTCTACGTTTTAAAGGTTTTTTTCTTGATAAGTACAATTCAAAAATAGTACTTCAAACTCAAAAAATTCCATTTCATCTTTTGAAATATTAGCCCTTTTGATTCGCATTTGGTCTCATTCGATTAAGCGAGAAAAAATACAGTGAAAACAATGCTCTTTTTTCTACTTAGCAATGTAAGATAGTTAAGAAAGTGCATGCACAAAATTGTACTTATTGTACACAAAGCCCTTATAATTTCTTAGCAATTTATCTTTGGTTTTCATTTTTACCTTAACATAACTAATTCGCATTAGTTTTTAGTAAATTTGCATGGTTTTTATTTCCTAATTAACCAGTGGTAAATAAAAGAAGACAAAGAACTGTTAGTCCAGCCTTCCAATAAATCTGTAATAAAATTGTTCGGAGGCCATTTTAATTTTTCTTACCCTGATTATTGCCTCTCTGAAAATGTCACTTACCTGATTTTTTCCACTAAGTTCTTCAATACAATTAAAAAAGCTAAAATAGTTTCCTTTTTATTTATTTATTATTGATTGTCGCCCTTCCCGGTGGCTTTACGTTATTATATTAAGCAAAACACGTTTTTTGTTGTTCAACCTATCAGAAGAAAGATCAACTGTATTTAGCACCACTTGGCTTCCAACACATAATAGTCAAAATTTACCGGTATCAAGTAATTTTTCACCGGTACATATCCCTTTCTAGGAAGCATAAGACACTTATTTCAATAGTATCAGTATTAAAACTGCTTTGTATCGGTGCAGTTTTAATAATCACCAAATATATGAATACAATACTTTAAATCTATCTTAGTATATTTGAAACTCAAGTGCATAACCCTTCATTTGAAGTTTATGAGAAATATATTTGTCAGTTGCAGCAAACTAGAGCCGAAATTTTAAAAACAAATATATGAGAAAGTGCCAACTGTATTTAGCACCACTTGGCATCCCACACATAATAGTCAAAATGTACCGGTATCAAGTAATTTTTCTCCGGTACATATCCCTTTCTAGGAAGCATACGACACTTATTTCAATAGTATCAGTATTAAAACTGCCTTGTATCAGTGCAGTTTTAATAATCACCAAATATATTAATACAATACTTTAAATCTATCTTAGTATATTTGAAAAAGTGCATAACCCTTCATTTGAAGTTTGTGAGAAATACATTTGGCGGTTGCAGCAAATTAAAGTCAACATTTTAAAAACAAATATAATTCTTTAAAGACCTTGGTAAGGACTTTGGAACATGACCATTTCTCTATAGAAATTTTAATTTACTGGTTAAAATATTTATAAGTAGTGGTGAAAAAAGTTCTTTCAATTATAATTCATTAAAATATTAATACACGACCTTTGCTATCACTGAAAAAGTATTTTCTAGAACTAAGAAAAACCCGAAGTTGAATTCTTATTAAAACTGCAGTCTATCACCATAAACTAGTAGTACGTTTACCAAAATCAGCTAAGCGTCATCTGCGTATGACGATTTTCTACACTTCCCCTGAACGAAATTCCCATTAACCTTTTTTCCACTATCTTTGCTTTTTTCGTTGCAATAAATACATATTACCAATGTTAATTAAGCATTGGTTAATTAAGCATATGGCAAATAATAATATCACCAAAATGATCACCTTTTCTCTAACACTTTTAAGTAGATAGGTTATTTCTATTATTTCAATCTATCTATCTTATTATATAAAACGCTAATACGTACGTATATATGTATCAATNGCATTAGTTAATTAAGCATATGGCAAATAATAATATCACCAAAATGAT
This sequence comes from Parasteatoda tepidariorum, assembly GCF_043381705.1. Classification (NCBI taxonomy): domain Eukaryota; kingdom Metazoa; phylum Arthropoda; class Arachnida; order Araneae; family Theridiidae; genus Parasteatoda; species Parasteatoda tepidariorum. The sequence continues at coordinate 46,909,731 of NC_092213.1, forward strand.
CACCTTTTCTCTAACACTTTTAAGTTGATAGGTTATTTTTATTATTTCAATCTATCTATATTATATAAAACGCTAATACGTACGTATGTATCAATGAAGCCGATGATATTTCTTTTCTCGCGCTGGCAACAATTTTCATTTTTAATTGATTGAATTCGGCGCGCAAGATCACGTAGTGAGCATCATATGGCTAATCTATATTATATAAAACGCTAATACGTTTTAATTGATAGGCTTCGGCGCGCAAGAGCACGTAGTGAGCATCATATGTCTAATCGGGTGAATTCTCACCGAATTATCAAAA
>NC_092213.1:46910142-46925234 GCF_043381705.1 Parasteatoda tepidariorum
GGTGCTGATAGGTAGTGTTCTAAAAAGTATACAAAAGCTAGACGTTAAGAACGTATCCAATGAGCTAGCAAAGCGAGCATCGGATTGCAAAGCAATCCGAAATGAAGTGCGAAAGCAGTTCCGGGGGTTGGCGAGCGCTATCGAGCAGGGGGCGAAACCTCCTAGTTTATACATATTATGAACACTAAATAAGCATCATTGTCGTCATGGCAATTTTTACAGTTCCTCTAAATCAGTGGTTTCCAACTGGCAGCCCGGGGGCCGCATCCGGTCAGCGAAGCCTTTTTTTGTGGCCCGCGAACTAAAATATATTAGTTGTCATTTTTTTGCGGACAGATTTCGTAAAAAATCTATATGGGTTTAAAATACTTTTCTCGTTAATAAAACCTAGTTTCTTCGTTTCTGTGAAATTTTACATATCACCGGTGCAAAAAAAATTATTTCTCAGGATTTGCATCCAAGAAGATATTTATTCAAACATAAAAATAATCGTGTATGTTGCTCTTTTCTATTTCAATTTTTTGTATTTTGTGAATATAATTTAGCATGTGTGTATCAGAAATTTTCTCGAAGAAATTCTCCGACTTAACTTTTTAAAACCACTCATTTTGGACGAAAATATTTACACACACATTTGTAAATATCTATTCTCTAGTGGTTGCAGCAGACAAACCTCAATTTTGTCATTGACCATTTTGTGTGCTACTATGTAAGTTTTAATACCAACCTTTTTAAAGTTTTATATCTTAACAATTGGATATCTGTTGCACATTAATTGTTTAATACATGGGTGCACATCAAAGTTATTGTTGCCCGAATTTTTTAATATGCAATTAAATATTTTTAAAAATGTACATTTTATTTTAATTCGCAATTCAATACTTTTGTTTTGTACAACTTGGTAAAAATCTGACAGTAATATTTAATGTTCCTTCAAACATAAAAGAGTCCTATATAAAATTTTGATAAAGTTGCGGCCCGCCATTTGATTTATGTTTTTAATTGTGGCCCCCGGCCTCATGTGAGTTGGAAAACCCTGCTTTTAAATGATACCTTTACTCCATGAGTTTTACCTTTTAATACGTAGTTTATTTCTTTTTTAGTATACATATATCACCTAAATTAATTAAGAATCACTGGCGTCAATAATGGAATGGCGATTTTTTACGTTTCTCCTAAGCGAATTAGTACCACTTTTTCTATAATTTTACCTTTGAATATATGAAGAAAAAAAATTTTCATTTCAATCACTGTTTATTTTAAATTTTTATTTTTGTAGAAACACATTTAAAAAAGAAATTCTATGAACAAAATAAACACGTGGTATCAGATAACTTTAGAAATATTAATTTAGCGCTGAGTAATTGTCGTTCATTGAATTTATCGGACAAAGCGAATAAAAAATAATTAGATATTAAAGTACGCGCAATACACTTTTTTTGATCAACAAATATCACTGATATCTTTTAAAAAAATTGAAAAAAAAATTGAAATGTCTATAGTCAAATATGAAACAATGGCTAACGCTTAACCAATCAGAAAATTCCATTTCGTTTTTCGCTTATTCCTCTCGAAGGGTTTGATGTGGAATGCTCTAATGTCGACAGTGACCTACCTTCCTTGTGCTTCCAGCTATCTATATGCCAAACTTCATCCCTTCCGATTGGATGATTTAGGAGTACGAAAAGGGCGCGCACACGGACAGACATTCAATTATATATAGAGAGAGACTAGTTTCAGAGGCTCATTCCAAATGTAACAAAGATACATTTTAAGAATGAAAAAAAAAAAGGTAAAATATTAAACAGATTATTTTTAAATTTTGATTATTATCGTCAGGTACATTAAAACTGTAATTATAAGTTGTTTTAGATCAACGTTTATCTTTTAGGAATATAAATAAATAACACAAAAAGTACGATATTAAAGTACTTGCAATAACCTTTTTTTTTTCAAATAGAGCTCTAAGCAAGCAAATATCACTGCTGATATCTTTAAAATATTTTTAAAAAAATAGGGGGCCACCCTGGCCGAGCGGTATCACCCGCCAAACACTGCGCAAAGCGTGGAGGCAGCGGGTTCGAATCCCGCTGTTACTCTGGATGTATCTTCGTGCTGTCCTTTTCTGTATTGTTCTATCTGTTTTTCTTTGACAAAGGTTTATAAGCCTAAATTGAGCAAACAAGCATGCGAATGTACGTAAATCCAATAAAAAAATTTAACTGCCTATAGTTAAATTTAAAACAATGTCTAATGCTTAACCAATCGGAAAATTGACAATTCGTCTTTCGCTTATCCCTCTCGAAGTGCTTGACGTAGAATGTTCTAATGACAACAATGACCTTACTCGTGCTTCGAATTATCTATATGCCGAACTTCATCACTTTTGTGCTGATGGCTTAGGAATATGTAAAAGGACACAAACACAGACAGATATTCATTTTTATGTATATAGACTATTTTTATAGGATCGCTCCAACTGTAACAAAGATACATTTAGAGAATGAAAAAAAATTTAAATATTAAAAAGATTAGTTTTTGAAATTTTGATTGTTACTGTCAAGTTTATTAAAACTGTAATTGAAAGTGGTTTTAGTTCAACGCTTATCTGTTAGGAATATAAATATAAAAAATATGTATATGACATAAAAAGAAAATAATATTTACAAAAATGAGTTCATTGGCTTCTTGTTTTTCAACCAATAGAATTTGCGACATAAAAAAAGGTAGCGATAAACAATTTTGCATATTATCAGTTACACATTTAATCGCAAACAGCTCATACATGCTACAATGTTATCACTTATTATTGAGAACACTAAAACACATTATTGTACTACACTGTAAAAATTTGGGGTCAAATTATGGGGAAAAGTACCGCCACTCAAGGCGCAGGTATCATTTACTGCAAAATTCATTTTAACCGGAACATGTTACGGAACAAATAATCTGATACATTGTAATTTTTACTGCAATTAACGTAAATTAACTGAATCACTCTAATTAAATAAATACTAGGAGGCTTCGCCCCCTGCTCGCTGGCGCTCGCCAACCCCCGGAACTGCTTTCGCAGTTCATTTCGGATTGCTTCGCAATCCGATGCTCGCTTTGCTCGCTCATTGGATACGTTCTTAACGTCTAGCTTTTGTATACTTTTTTGAACACTGAAGTACCGAAAACTTTTCACTGTAGAAAATTCTAAACCTGTGCATTTCAATATTAATTTGAAATTGCAAACAGTTCNCAAGTCTAACAAAAAGTTTTGAATGACATCAGTTTTATTTGAAGACTATGTAAGAAAATTGGATCGGAAATTCTTCGCTAAAAAAAGAAAAGTGATACTTTTTATGGATAAATGCACAACGCATAGTTATCTACCTAATTTGTAAGCAGTAAACTTGTCCCGCCAAACACAACAGCAAAGTTGCAGCCGATGGACCAGGGTATCATAAAGTGCTTCAAACAGTCTTATCGTAAATGGCTTGTCAGAAAAATGATCTTAAATATTGTAAGCATTTAGCAGATTTGTAATTAATAAGCGTTAATTAAATAATCCGACAATATTTCGAAAGTCCAAAACCGAAACTAACGGTAAGTCGAACTTCCGATATGTCGAAGTTTTTCGTCAGTCCTATCAGATTCGAGTTATCGCGAATTCACTGTATATAACTATATATATATATATATATATATATACAGTCAAATCCCGTTATAGTGAACCTTCAAGGGACCGAAATTTCGGTTCACTATAACTGGGTGTTCACTATATCCGTTACGATGGCAATTTAACTAATAGTTCCAAAACTCCTCCCTTTTATTACACATTATTCAAATAACTGACTGAAAAATATTATGTAGTAGCAAAAAATGTGTTATTTTTAATTACTTTTCGTCTTGCGTACAAAAGAAAATTGCAATCTTTAGCTGATGAGCAATCCTCAACATCAGATATAGAAATACTTCCCGACTCTCAGATAATTTTTCCTGAATTTCTGTTATTCCGTTTTTTAAACAGGTCTAACTTGCCATTCGAGCACATAAAGTAGTCTCATAAAATCACTTAGCAAATTCATCGACATTTGTCCAAATACTGGAAGATTGCCTTCTTCGAATGGTGAACCACTTCAGTAATGCTTCTTCAACATCCTTGCGATCTGCTTTCTAATCTTGCTTTCTAATCTTTCATCCTTGCGATCTGCTGCCATCTAAATTTCTCTCATGAGCAGAAATTATTAATTGCCTAGTTTTCCATATGTTACAAACTGCAGTTTTGGATAATTTATATTCCCTGAAAATATCAGCTTGATTGCATCCATTTTCAATTTTTCTGATTATGCCCATTTTATCATCAAAGGAGAACGTCTTACGTTTACTGCTCGCCATAGTTAAATTTGAGACACTTGTGTGCAGACTTTCTTTTAGCTGAACTGAGAGCAAAAAGGTGTTGAAATGAGAGCCTTATCAACACATATTAGTGTCCAACCCTTTGACAAATAATGAATAATTGCTCATTCCATCTGACAGAAAATGCATATTGATCCCACTGACACCTTACAGGTGCATCATCTGTCTGGGTTGGAAACATCTGCTTGGTTTGTTTAGGGATGGGAAAGTGAAATAAAAAAAGGCAAACAATAAAAAATGCTTATCACTACATTACCCCTCTACAGATGGTTTTAAAAATCGGTATATGTATTTATTTTGAAGTAGAAATTTCAAAATCATTACAAAAAAAATCAGTCGAAGACAGAAAAAAGTTCATTATATCCAACTTCCACACTTTTTTGGTTCACTATATCCACAAAAAATAACATTATGCGCGCATAGCAAGGCACGGGACCAAGCATTTCGTTCACTATATCCGTGAGTTCACTATAAACCGTGTTCACTATAGCGAGGTTTGACTGTATATACATACATATATATATATATGTATGTATGTTAATGAAAGTGTCTAAAGGACTAAAATAATCAAAATAATTCTGTTTTTGTAGGCCACAGCTCTTTAATATCATCACCAAAAACTTCTTAAGTTCTCACCCAACGTCCTTCGCAGCTATTTCATTCCTTTCTTCTTTTTAGTTGTCTGCTGTTTATTTGCTAATGGAAAATCATCAAAATTTTGATTGGTGATAAAATGAAAGAAATAGGTGAAACATTTTTCTTTCACCAGTTACGCAATACTTAACTTGCATTGTAATCAAGACTAGAACTCCAACTGAAATCCACTCTAGCTAGTTGAAATTTCTACTGATGGGGATTTTGATTGGCGATAAATTCGAATTAACTCTAACCTGACGACAAATTCTGTTTTTAGAGAACTGAAAACATTTGAAACCTCTGATGGGGTTATAAATTAGAGAGTTTCATTTTAAAATTTGTTGCTCTAGTTAATTGAAACTTTGATTAGATTGTACATTCCCTTCGGCGATTTTATCGCAACAGTTGTAAATACGCATATTTCAAATATTAGTGTTTAAGAAGAGACGAAAAGAAATCATATTAATGTATAGCATGTATTGTTAACATCATTGTCCTCAAAGAATTAAATATCTATAAATGATATTATCAGCAGTTACTTTTAAATGTTATACAGAGTGTTCAATAATTACCACTGTTTATTTTTAGAATCCTTGACAAAAACAGGATGTTAATGTAGCTATACTAATCACTGTAATCACTGAATGACTCTTAAAGACGGGTGTAAAAGAACCAAAACCTGTTTAATTGAAAATTAATGGCCCTAATCTTTTTAATTTGGTTCTTTCTCATGTAAAAAATATCGAGTGAACATATTAGAATTATTTCTCATGAACAAAATTTCGGGGGGCTCAAAACCATATGACCAAGGCCTCGTGTATAAAAAAAATAAGAATAGTGTAATGTAATACATAAATATCTCGCATTCCTTCCTTCTTTGGTGGCACTACAGCCCAGGATGCGTGCTCTTTATAAGAGACAAGCTGTATTTATTTATTTTCTAACAGCTCTAACATGTCTTCTATTGAAAATATAATTTAAAATTTGGAGACAACAGCCTCAAATTTGAACATTTATTAATTTATATTAAAATACCTTTAACATATGTTCTATAGAAAATATACTTCAACTTTATAACAGACAACCTTTATTTATTTTATAAAAGCTTTCAGTTTCAACACTTCTTTTACTGAAAGTATAATTTAAATTTTGGTGACCACATCCTCAAATTTGAACATTTATTTATTTATTTTAACACATAGTTGAACTTATACTAGATAGAAAATATCCTTTAACTTATATGAGACACCTTTTATTTATTTTTAAGGCAGATTAAACATATCTTTTATTGAAAATATAATTTAAAATTCGGAGACAGCAGACACAAATTTGAGCATTTATTTATTTAACACAGCTTTATTTAAAGTAAAATTTAAAATTTGGACAGAACAGCTTCAAAAGGAAACCTTTATTTGTTTTAACATTGGTTCAATATTTACTCAATAAAAATATACTTTAACTTTTATGAGACAACTTTTATTTATTTTTAATGACAGCTTCATCATATCTTTTATTTAAAACCTAATTTAAAATTTTGAGACTACAGTCTCAAATTTGAAGATTTATTCATTTATTTTAAAACAGCTTTAATATATGTTCTGTAGAAAATATGCCTTTATAAGAGACAACTTCTTAATATTTTTATGACAGCTTCATCATATCTTAATTTAAAAATATAATTTAAAATTTGGAGGCAACAGCTTCAAAAAGGAAATTTTTATTTATTTTAACATAGATTCAACATATACTTCAACTTTTATGAGACAACCTTTATTTTTTTTTTTTGACAGCTCCAACATATCTTTTATTCAAAATATAATTTAAAGTTCGGAAACTATAGTCTCAAATTTGAACATATATTAATTTATTTTAACACAACTTTAATATGTGTTCGATAGAAAATACGATTTAACTTTATAAGAGACAAAATTTTTTGAATTTATTTTATAAAATCTTCAACATTTGTTTTATTGAAAATATAATTTAAAATTTGGTGACAAAAGCTTCTTCATTTATTTTAATACAGATTCAACGTAACTTTCAATGAAAATATAATTTAAAATCCGATGACAACAATCTAATGGATTTAATTATTTATTTATTTTAACGCAACTTTGAAATATATTCGATACAAAATATTCTTTAACATTATAAAATAAAACCTCTATTTATTAATTTTATAACAGCTTTAACATATATTTTATGCAAACATGCTATAAATTTTGGAGACAACAGCGTTAAGAAGGAACCTTTATTTATTTATTTGCTTTAAATGAAAAATTCTATCCTTCTTATAGTAAAGTATTGATAAAAAATAATCTGTTGATTTAATAGTGTGACTATAAAAAAGTTTCAAGATTTTGTTTTTCTAAGAAAGGAATATTTATTCATTTGGCGCAATTAATCACGCGCCGTTACAACTCTTGAAATTATTTATTAATAAATTATAAGTGATTACAAACTTCGATAGTTCGACCTTTTCAAAGAAAACAAGTTTATTAGGTTGAAAAGTTAACTCATGAAAATGAATAGCTTGATTAGAAAGCAATTATTCCGGCTTGCTGTTTCAACCGTTTTTAATTGAACGTTATGCAATGCGTATGTGACGAAGTATATAAAATGTGCATTTGATGCTACGAAAATTTATAAATAAGTTGCTATTTAAAGTATTGCAAGGTTATCTTGCATCTAAATATAGACACGTTCACCTTGCACCTACAAGATTTGTAAAAAGTTCGAGAGTGTCCTTGAACATTTATATTTTCAATCTCTACTCAGGTAAGGAAAGGGCAATTTATATATGGAATAAGTCATCGACGTGATTCAAATATTAATTGAGATAAGTGCATTAACGGCCTATTTTTAAAACCAAATTGCGAAATGTGGCAGATTTTTTAATGTTTACTAGCAGTCTATGTTACTTTCTTCGCCAAGGTAGGTCATTCTGTGGAATGTTTTTGAAGAGTTGCTTCGTTGTATTTTTTCTGCTAAACAATGAAGGTGAAGGTGTTGATGGAGTATGGCGAAAAAAAACATTACAAATGCTTTATTGAGAGCCTCCGAAAGGACTTTTTGAAAGATAAACTCGATTGCAATGAAAGCGCTGAAAAACTCGCCAAATCACCACAAAAATCATCCTGTTGGAATAAAAATAACGATGTTTCTGATAAAAATAACAATATTTCTGTTAAAAATAACAATATTTCTGTTAAAAATAGCATAGACGTAATCGATGTTTCTGATACAGAAGAATCGACGATTTCTCAAACCAGCAATGGCCGCCCTCAAATCAACAGGAAAAAAAGCGGTACAGTTGATACCACATGGCTTGAGAAAATGGATATTAAGTACGTACCATTGGATTATTCAACGATAGAGGAACATGCTAATTCGAATGGTGAGTATTCTAATTGTAGTTCTAATGCCTTTCCTGTACAAAATGGAGGGGGTGGTCTGCGTAATCCGAAGTGTGCGCGGTGCAGAAATCATGGCAAAAGTGTGGATTTGAAAGGACATAAGCGACATTGTGTGCATCGCAGGTGTAAGTGTGAAAAGTGCATGGTGATTGCTGAAAGGCAAAAAGTTATGGCGAAGCAAGTTGCTTTGAGACGTGCACTTATTCAGGATGAAGTTATGGGGAAAATGGTTCCCAAGACAACGGAAGTAGTTACCAAAGACATGGATTATGACGATGATGATAGTGATAGCTGCATTGAGATAGAAAATAATAAGTTTGTTGCTGAGGGGACGCAAACTGATCCTGATATCGAAGAAAAAATAAGTAAATATTTTTAAATTATTATTATTATTATTATTTATTTTTTTTGAGCTTCATACGAGTATAGCAACTTAATGTAAAAATATAACGAATTGAACACTAATTATTATGAGTTTATTTTTTGAAAGCAAATGGTTCAAAAACTAATTTCCAGACAATTTTTCTCATAACTAGGCGAAGGTCTGCTTAATTTATTCAAAAAAGAATAAAAACATAAATGTAGTGTAAGAGAAGCACAATAATAATAAAAAAAAACATTTCATGGTTCAAAAACTAATTTCCAGACAGTTTCTTCTTATAAATAGGTAAAAATCCGTTTAATTTACTAGAAAAGAATAAAATCATGAATATAATTTAAGAAAAGAAATAATGTAAAAAAAAAATTGTTTCAAAACCAATGCGTAAATTAGAAATGCACTTTTTTATATTTATTTAGCAGAAGAATATATTTTAGTTAAATCGAATTTGGTTTTTACTTTAGAAAATAGTTCTAAATAAATATTAAATGTCAGCTGAGAAAATTCGAAAATCACCCTTTTGCAAATGCTATAAGAATTAAAAAATTCCAGAAGTAGTCAGTATTTTGGAATTAAAATATTAACATTCCTAAATTTGCAACCATGCAGGAAATTTTTGAGTGCTATAAATTACTTGTACCATAAAGTTGCAAATAAATTAAATATTTTGGAAAATAATCTAAATCACTAAATAAATACCCTAATAAATGATCTGTTAGTATTTAGCCCATATTTTTTCCTCAGACAGCTTGATTAGGTGATTTGATTAAAATAGAGGCAACGAATGTGATACAAATCTCGAACCATATTAAATTTTTCTAAGAACCGTGAAAACCCTAATAATATTGTCATGTCCAATCTATGTATCCACAGCATCCCCATAAATTCATCTATTCCTTTTAACTTACCATTCATTAGTTAAAGACGTGCATATCATTCATAGCATTATAATTTATAACATAAAAATATTTGCATTTATCGTTTATAACATTGGGAAATATTATATATGAATAAATATGGCTATTAAGACGCAATTAAAGTACAATTTAAAAAATTGCTTTTCCACCACAAAAGTCTAGTTTTTTAAATTTTTCTAATTTGTTATTTAACAATCTAGTGTTTTACATTGTAATTACAAATAAACACTGTAAAAAAAGGTTTTTCCACATGGAGCGAAAACGTGTAAAAGTAGATCCGAAGCAAGTATAACAGTCGAATTTGAAAATCGCCATGTATTCAAAATTGAAATTGATTCAAAATTGAATTCAATATTATCATTCCTGAGCAAAATGGACAAAAGTGACGTGGAGAGAAAAATTTTGGCAGCTGAAGGAAGATTCGAACCAAAGACCACCGGGTTCGTAGTAGCATGCTGAAGCCACCCTAATTACACTTTAGTCCAGAGAGAGTTTGGAAGCCTTATGTTATAGTCGCTGCGAGGAATTATGGACTATTACTTGTTTCGAAGCTATTTTGACACATTTTTGAGAAACCCTTTTTTACAGTGGAAGTATAATGCAACTTTGCTAACCAGCCAAAACTTATAGTGAAATCCTGAACGATAAATAACAGAAATATTCCATTTTGTCTACTCTAGTTCCTCTCTCCCTCACTTGCGAGATATTGTCTCCTGAAAATCATTAGTTTTCTAGATGCACTCTTTCAAAAATATAATAAAAATAACAGTGCATTGCTTAACGTTGCCAATATAAAGTTATTTTCACATTCTAATAAAGATATAATTAGTTCTAATAAAGTTATAAGTTCTAATAAAGTTATAAGTTCTAATAAAGATATGAGATTATTAATTCTAATAAAGATATGAAATTTCTTAAAAATTAAATCATAACAAAGATCATAGATCATAACAAATATTAATATAACATTCAAACTTTTTAAATTACCTTAACATAACATATTCACTCTCTTTCTTGAATCTAATTAGTGCCTGGATTATTTCTGAAACAAGTAAATTGTTTTTATTTTTGATATTGAACTAAAGATAACATGAAAGCTAAGTATGTCAAGATAAAAGAAATTATGAATATTTATTATTTTAAATTTAGCTAGACAGTAGAATATAATATGATTTTGGTATGTCGTGGTAAAGTCTTGGATTTGATTTTTATTTGTATGTTTTGTCCAATTACTTGAGGAATACAAATTAGTTACTAACTATCTAATCATATTTGACACATTGACCTAATTATAATCATCGACATAATCGAATATTCTATTATTATTAATTATTAACCTAAGCCATGGTTTTACAAATTGCACAACAAATTCAACTCTAAAAAACATAATCTTTGCTTTTATTTTTGAATAAATTATGAATAATAAAGTAGAGCAAAATAAACCTTCTTTTTAGTATAGAAGCATACAAATTAAATTCTGAATGCTAAGTATTATTTACGAATTGAAAATTTATTAGGCTTCAAAGTATTATGATATTCGGAAAATAGTAATTATTATATTAAATTACTTATTTATAATATACTATGTTTTAATGAGATAGATATCCTTCCTAATGTATTCATCTAAAACTCAAATTATGTTTTTAACGACCTAAATTATGTTTTTATGTTAGTGAATTTTTGTCATAAACATATTTTTTCGTTTATCATATATTTGCTCAGTAATTACATATTTTAGTAGTTATCAATTCCTTACATAAACATATTTTTTCCTTTATCTTATTTTTGTGCTGTAATTACATATTTTAGTAGTTATCAATTCTTTACATAAATATATTTTTTCGTTTATCATATTTGTGTTCAGTAATTACATATTTTAGTAGTTTTCAATTCCTTACATAAACATATTTTTTCGTTTATCATATTTTTGTGCTGTAATTACATATTTTAGTAGTTATCAATTCCTTACATAAACATATTTTTTCCTTTATCTTATTTTTGTGCTGTAATTACATATTTTAGTAGTTATCAATTCTTTACATAAATATATTTTTTCGTTTATCATATTTGTGTTCAGTAATTACATATTTTAGTAGTTTTCAATTCCTTACATAAACATATTTTTTCTTTTATCTTATTTTTGTCCAGTTATTATATGGTTTTATGTTTATCAATTCAACATAAATATAATTACTCGGCTTTAAATTTTCATAGTATAATAATTATATTTTAAATCGCCTTTCAAAATGACTTATTAACAAAACATATCTGATTTAAGCTAGAAATTCGAGACTCTGAAATCAATTTGTATTCGCTTTTAATGTTAATCAACTGTAATTGCACACAGAGAAAAAGATTTTTGCAAAATTACCGGACTGCATAGTAATAATATTTTAGTAAAAACAAAACAAACAAAAAACATAATTTTGGTTAATATTACTGATATGTATACGGTATTTAAACCTTTCGTTTGGTAATTTTGCCGTTCATATGGTAACGATTTATCGGAAATTCTAATTTACAAAATTATAGTTCTTATTACCACATATTTAGTAAAAACTTCAAAACTAGAAAGTAAATTTATTCAAATTTTACCAAATATACCAAATTATACCAAATTTTACCACAATAAAAAAATTTTGACACATATTCTAAAATTATATATTTTTTTTAAATTTTACCGCAGTCATTAACCTATGCTCTTCAGTAAAAGAGCTTTTTGTGTTTTCCAATAGAGCCAGAAACTCGGTAAATTGGTACCATATTGCGGTACCAATATGCGGTACCATAATGCGGAATCAATTGGTACCATCTGGTTGTTTTGACCATAATTTTTTTCTGAGTGAAGAGTTCATCAATTTACATAACTGCAACGTTTCCATTCGGCGCACTTTGTTCCATGGAACAAGCGAACTTAGTCACCTTTTAGGCATCCAAAGCATTTTTTTTAATATATCAATAATATATCGATAGTCTATCGATAATGTATCGATAATCCATCTATAAAATCTGAACACAAATATTCGTTTTAAAAAAATACGTTTCTAAGTGTTTTTCCATTTATACACAAAATATTTTTTGTAGATTTAACGCAAACTATTTCAAGGGAGAAATTTAGAAGAATCTGTTCCTAATCCTATATGTTATTATTTGCTTTAGAATATAAAATTTTATTTCAAAATTATCATTGATACTTATAAAAAGAAAACCATATTCAAACTTCCTTATTCATAAAAATTAAAATTGATTACTTAAAATCACCTTGTCCATGCAATGGAGTATTCACAATTATTAATCTTTCTTTTGGTAACATATTATCAACAATTTTCCCTAAAACCCATTGAAAGGGATTTATATAATAACAACACTAGCTAAAACTATTATCCAAAAGCGACTGTTCATCCGTACTATTTTAACTAACGCCACCGGATAGCATCTAAAAGCAGAAAAGATAAAAATAGAAATCGCAGTTTAGTGCGTAAAAGTCTTAATATAAGTATTACTTATCGCAAGAGGATGGGCTGGCTAGTTAGAAACAATTCTAGGAACATCTGATAAGGTTCGAATGCGACAATGTTATTTTTCTCAGTCATAAATGCTACAAGAAAAATACAATTTATCTGTTGGATAAACAAGTGGGTGAATTTTCGAAGATGTAATTTTTCTAAAATTTAAAACACAATACATACAGCTATGCGTTGTGAAATATTCCGAATGAATTACTATGCATTTTTTTAAATTATAATTTATTTATTTTAGTTCAGTGAATTATTCAAAAATAAGACATAGAATACGAAAATAAATGCACCGTCACTAAATTAACGTATATATTGCATGTAGATATATAATGGGTTAAGGTAATAAATCTGGCAATTTTTAATAATAACCATGATAAATTAATCACATTAACCGGTTATTATTAAGAATTGCCGCCAATGATAAATCAAGCTTATTAATCACAATAAACGGTTATTATTAATAATTGCCAATGATAAATTATGCTTATTAATCACAATAGCCGGTTATTATTATTAATTGTCAATGACAAATTAAGCACAATAATTACATTAACCGATTATTATTAATAATTGCCAATGAAGTTCAGTCAATATGGCTAATAGGACATAATTTAATGAAACTTCTAATCTAATGTAATACATGTTTATGGGCTAAAATATTAAATCTAAGTAGAGTTAATATAAATAATCAGAATAATAGCATAGATAAAAATAATAACATATAAATAATAATATAGAATAATCAGTAGAGTTGGAAAAAAATAAAGGATTACATGAAATACGAATTTTGACTCGTATTTTAATTTTAAAATAAATAATTTTAGAAGTTGAATTTGCTTGAGTTTTTTTTTAATTTATACTCTGAGGAAAAAAATCTGATCGAAACTATCAGAATATGGTAAAATTAGAAATAAAATATGGTTTTAAAATGTATAATAAAATTAGGGAGATGTTGTAAAACTTGGTAATTTTTCATAATGCCTTAGAGCGTAGCATATTACCATTTATGCCATAAAATTTATTTTTTACTAAATGTGCGGTAATAAAAATTATAACTTAAAAAACCAGAATTTCTTGTAAACCGTTACCATATAAGCGGAAAAATTACCAAATAAATGATTTAAAGTCCGTATTTTTGGTTTTATTAATCAGAATTATGATTTTTTTTTATCAGAAATGTCATTACCATACAATAAGTTATATTTATCAAAATTTTTTTCTTCGTGCATTATCATATCTATTGATAAATAAAGACTTCTGATGTCTCGAGTTCATAAATTTAAAATTCGTTCCACAAGTACATATTTAATAAATTATATATTCGATATGAAATTCGAAACAAAACATGGATAGATGCATTTACTTTACTGAAATATATTACAGCAAAGCTCCACATGATATAAAATTTAACATTCATATTATAAAGATAGACACAAAACTGTGATATTTCTTAGCATATCTCTTTTATTCAGGAATTTTGTACATTTTATCAAACATTCTATGAAAGAATTTTATTAAGGAAATTAAGAAATTTTGTGTGTTTTTTAATCATGTTTATTGGAAATCTCAAGCCGAATGTGTTGATAATTAATACACTGATCAAACTTCATTGGTAATTGTTCATAGTAACCTGCAAATGTGATAAATTCAAATAAATTATTCTCTTTATGCGACTTACTTGATTATTATTAATAATAACAGCCATTATCAATATTAATCGATTATTTACATTGACCGTAATATATCAGTGTGGCCACATCCTGGTAAAACTTAAAAAGTATTAGCATATGTCTTATGAGGTTATTGTATATATATATATATA
>NC_092213.1:46925899-46937563 GCF_043381705.1 Parasteatoda tepidariorum
AGATAAGTTCAAAATGAATATCATGTATACTTGTGTGTAGTTTTAATTTTGATATATATATATATATGTAGTAGTATGAAAAAAAATCTGCAGTTCTTGTAATAATCTACAGCGTCCGCTGCCGTACTTAAGAATTTCTGCTATTAAAGAGAAATACATATTTACATCCAATTTTTGGTCAGTCTTATATTTCGGTCATATCTTAGCGTTTCGCAAGTCGTCGCCTAATGATTCGGACTAACTTAACGAACACAAAAAGTGTTGTTCTCAGTAACAAAATTCATTTAAATGAGTCACAAGTTTAAAAAGTCTTGTATTTTTAGCGGAACGATCTCTTGGATGACAGCCACAGTTGTGGCGCTGCTCTCTTCAGTCGCTCATTTCACTATTCAGAGCAAAGTAACAGAATTGTCGCGTAACTCAGCCTGGGTTTTTCTGTTGATTAAAAAAAAAAAGCATGGCTGGTAACTACCCGACACCGGTGTCAAAAGAGGGTATGAAGCAACGCAAGCAACCATACTGTGCAAAATGTAGCAATCACGGTGCATTCTACAATGTGCTGCACCACAAAGACAGAGGTTGCCCATACAAGAATTGCAAATGTTATATATGCGGCATCACCGAAGATAGGCGTGCTAATTCGAAAATTGAAACGAAATTCAAACGAGAACAAGAAATTGAAAGACTGAAATTGATAAAAGAAGGGAGGTTGAAACCTGGGGAGATTATTGATTTATCGAAACACATCATGGCCAAAATGCATGCTGACATTCAAAGTAAGATCAAAATGGATATCATGTATACTCGTAAGTAGTTTCAATTCTGTAAGAATAAGGAATGGTTAGAATTATGGATAACATTATTCTCTTAAAATTTGCATTTTTTTATACGTTTGCGTTATAACGTTCACATAGATAAGTTTAAAACGAATATCATGTATACTTGTGTGTAGTTTCAATTTTGTAAGAATAAGGAAGAATTAAGGGTAACATTATTTTTAAATTTGCATTTTTTTATACCTTTGCGTTGTAACGTTTATATAGATAAGATCAAAATGGATATCACGTATACTCGTAAGTAGTTTCAATTCTGTAAGAATAAGGAATGATTAGAATTATGGATAACATTATAATCTTTTAAAATTTGTATTTTTTTGTACGTTTGCGTTATAACGTTCGCATAGATAAGTTCAATATGAATATCATGTATGCTCGTGTGTAGTTTTAATTTTGCAAGAATAAGGAATGGTTAGAATTAAGGATAACATAATGATTTATTAACATTTGCCTTTTTTTATGCGTTTGCGTTATAAAGTTTATATAGATAAGTTCAAAATGAATATCATGTATGATCGCGTGTAGTTTCAATTTTGTAAGAATAAGGAAGAATTAAGGATAACACTATAATCTTTTTAAATTTGCATTTTTTTCTATACGTTTGCGTTATAACGTTCATATAGATATGATCAAAATGAATATCATGTATACTTGTGTGTAGTATTAATTTTGTAAAAATAAGGAATGATTAGAATTAAGGATAATATTATGATATATTAACATTTGCATTTTTTATACGTTTGCGTTATAACGTTCATATAGATAAGTTCAAAATGAATATCATGTATACTTGTGTGTAGTTTTAATTTCGTAAGAATAAGAAATGGCTTGAATCAAGGATAACATTATAAAATTTTAACATTCCTTTTTTTTTTGCGTTTGCGTATTTAAACTTTAAATGGATAAGTTCAAAATGAATATCTTGTGTGCTCGTGTGTTGATTAAATTTAGTATGAATAAGAAATAGTTAGAATTATGGATAACATTGTAATATTTTAACATTTCTTTCTTTTTTTATTCGCTTGGGTTAAAACGTTCATATGAAAATTATGATGGCACCTCAGTTCAAAATGGATATGATAGATGCTTGTGTGTGGTTTTAATTTATATGATGTAAGGAATTATTGTAATGTAAGGATAAGGTTACGATGTACAGCATTATATCCTTTTTCATTCTAACCAGTCATTGTTTTAATGTATAAGGCTGCCATTTTCTTAACGTTTATCTAAAGTATTGATAAAGTACGAGACGACATTCACTAATTATTAATAAAAATATTTTGCTTATGCCTAAGTATAAAAAGGATATTATAAATGCTTGTATGTTGTTTTGATTTAATAAGAAAAAGGAATAACTAAACGTAAGGATAAAATTATGATACTTTACTGATGCCATTTTTTTAAACGTTTCTTTTTTAAGATAAAATTCATAATTAATGTAAGTATGATGCTTGTACCTAAGACCAAAATGGATATAATGCATACCAGTATGCAGTTTCAGTCTAATAATTGGAAGGAATGATTAAAATAAAGTTATTATTTTAACTTCCACATTTTCTTACCTAATACAGAACTTTATTGGAACACCGAAAGGCTAGTTAATTTTTCATAAAGCGCTTAGGTAATGATTTTGGTAAAATTAACAATTAAACATGGTTTTATAACTTGTAATAAAATTTGGTAACTTTGTTANTAAAAAAAAAAAAAAAAAAAAAAAAAAAAAAAAAAAAAAAAAAAAAAAAAAAGCATTTTTTCTGTTAGATTTACCTTTCAGTTTTGTATTTTTTACTAATTGTAAAATAAGATCTATAATTTTTAAAACCAGAATTTTCCAAAAACTTTTACCATATGGACGGAAAAATTACCAAATGAAAAGTTTAAATACCGTATATATTGTACTAATATATACGGTACTTAAACTTTTCATTAAACAGTATTACATATTTATTTTTTAATTCGAAATGTTTAGATTTACAATTTAGTATGGTAATTAGAATTTTTTTTCCGTATTAAAATTACAACATCATGCAAATGTGCTGCAATTTTAATGAAGTCTTAAGTTGAACTATAGTATAAGGTGAACCATTCAATTTGAACCATGGTATCATGAAATCGAATTTGAAAAGGATTTAACTTCAACGATGATATATAATTCAATTGAAAACCATTTTTTCAGTTGCAGACAATTTGAACAATATCATGGTACAACACGCTCTGCAATTTCTAACAATTGTTTATAATATTATATTTCGCTATGCTTAATGTGTGATCTCTGATTCTCAATTTTATAAACATTTAATCAAAAGAGAATTGTGAATAAATAATCCTTCTAGCTAGCGACGATTAACGAAATAACAAATTGGGCATAACTCAACTAGACCTCCCCCCCCCCCTCTTAAACTGGGGCTATGCAAAGCAAACTAGAAAACCCAGCCAATGGAAAGAAATCTAGACACAAAGTGGCGCTGTAAACTATCTAAGAATAACTATTTTTACCATCAGTAACAATCCTTTTTCATCTACAGTCGGAAGAGTTCACAATTTTTAAAAATACTTCGTGGTACAAACTTAACGCTCCGGTTGGCAGCAAAAAAAAAAGTTCTATTCTTCTTCAGGAACTATATCTGATGTCAAAAGTCAAAAATATCATCAAGATAAAATGTCAAATGACACAAACACAATTGATGAAGAGAAAGCTCAGCAACTCAAACGGGTAAAGCAGTCACCAAAATGTGCAAAATGTAAAAATCACGGTGTTGATAATAATTTAAAAGACCACAAAAGACACTGCAGATGGGAAAACTGCAGAACTCCTGGATGTAATAAAATTGAAACGCGTCGCAGAAAAACGGCAAAATTAATGGCTGACAAACGGCGTAAAAAAGCATCTGAAGAACAATTAAATCAGAACTCAGCTTTTACTTTAGTTCACGGTAAGTCCAAAATTTAATATTTTTGCACATGAAATGAGCAATAACAATTCAAAAATTACCTTATTTATGACCACTTTTTCTTAGTTTACAGTAAGTCCAAAATTTAATAGTTTTGCAAATGAAATGTACAATAACAATTTAGAAATTACTTCATTTATGACAACTTTTACTTTAGTTCACAGTAAGTCCGAAATTTAAGAATTTTGTAAATGAAATGAACAATAACAATCTAGAAATTACTTAATTTATGACATTGAATGCAAAATTTTTATCTTTGAGTTGCAAATTTTTCTGTGATAAATATTTTTTAAGTTCCATGAAATGTGAATGTTTAATGCAAATGTTTGTAATAGAAAATACAGTCTATTATTTAACAGTAGAGAACAATCAACTTAAAATAAATTACTAAGTATTGTTAGGTTATTTATTCTCTAATATTAATATAAAAGCACCCTTGGCATTTATGTTTTCTAGATATATTTATTAAAAAAAACATGTAAAAATTAGATTTTACATGAAACACAACTTAAAAACTACTGCAATAGAAGATTTTTAATTAACTGTGAAAATAAAGTATAATACGGCTTTGAAAAATATTAATATATTTAACCGAATCGCAATTTTTACATTAAACTTGAAAAATATTCATAATACTAGCATTACCAAATGCTAGATTTGCGATTATTTCAACTCATTTAGTTAGCATTGTTCATTTATTTGTAGCATTGCATGCAATGTGTTTTGCATGCGCCAATGATCACACAAGAAAAGAAATTATTATATTATGCAATTTAATTGAATGATTTAACAACTCTAGATTTACCGCTGACATAGTACATTTAAATGCGTTTTGAATTCTTAAGTCTCTGAGAAATCAATATAAATCCATTGAACTCGAGATAAATAAGGAAGATTTCTCAAAAAGACGCATTGTTAATATCAATCAATCATCAACGCTAAATTTTCTTATTATTATCATAAATGTTTAGAAAAACAAATAATGCAGTCTTTTAAATGGATTAATTTTATTTTATATTATTGCCGTCGTTGAACAGCAGACCCAATTTTTGGGTTTGCGACTGCTAATGTTCAATTCCGTAGCCTTGCAATTTTGAGCCCCAATCTAGAAGACAAGGGAACTCCTGGATCAAGTATTGAGAGAAATTTGCCTTTGTCGAAGACTTTTTTGGATGGAACTAACCCGCTCTGGCGATACATGGAGAGGAAGAACCACGAGAGCCTCCCACGGTTATCCTGACAACAAGGGAATCTAACCCATGATCCGTCTACCACTGAGGATATTTCACTTCAGCACTGTGGTTGGTGCAAGCCGGATGCGAAATTCGTATCGACCAGCCATCGCTGAGATTTGAAACCAGTTCACCTCATTCTATCCCCTGAGCCATCAGGGCTCTAACAAGATTAATATTGAAAAAATAAATTTTCATAAGAAATATAAGTGATAAAAATGTCTAATGCGCGTGAACTATTTCCAGCATATGTTCGCTTGCTTAGCAAATTTAAACAAACTTAATTTGTAAAAAAATTTAAATAATTAAGAAATCGTGTCTGTATAATTTGCAGGCATTCTGATAAAGTATGGGTTAGTTCCCTGGCTTGGAGATTTTGTAGCGAGCTCCAAGTTTTTCCTGCGATACCGTTCGAAAACAGACAAAAAAAATTTAATTAGTTTCAATCTTATGAAGAAAAAAAATGGAGATATTCTCTCCTTCCTTTGTAAACAAACAATTTTGTGCTGATTTTGTTTTCATTAATTCATCATTAATTCATTTTGATTATTAGATGATAGTTTAATTTGCTTTCATTAAGATCTTAACTCTTCAAGTTTATTTTTCTGATGGAATTATTTAAAATATTGATAAAAAAATCCTCATTAAAAATAAATAATAAAAATAATAAAAAAATAAAAAAAAAACAATTACACCTCGTGAAAACTCTGAACTGGAGCGTTTAAAAAGTTGCTTACCTTTTAAAAGTTAAAGGAATTTTGAGAGAGTACCAAAAGCTCCTAGTCGCGGAACTGAGCTTATTCTCAAGTTTTATGAGACTGAGAACAGTAACAAAACATTGTTTAATATAGCTAAAATTTTAAAAAATACAATATTTTTAATACAGCAATAAAATTATATCCATAAATTTACTTACATTCAGCTTAAATGAATCTGAACTTTTATCTAACCTAAAAAGTGTTAGACAGAACAGTTTTTTTTTTCTTTTCTAAAATCATACCTTTATCAAAAAACTTACAGACATTCAAATTGGGTAATTCTGAAGCTTTGAGTAACTGAGAAAAATATCAAAGCGCAATTAAATGTAGCGAGAAAAAAATATGCCCCAGTTTATAAATTCACAGCAATTAAAATTGGATTATTTAATATGGTTATAATTTTAACAGATACATTTTCGAATAGAGTAAAAAAAATTGTATCCGTAAATTTACGGGTATTCAGTTTTAACGAATCTGAAGTTTTATATGACCGAAAGCGGTAAAAAAAATGTCAAATACCATAGTTTTTTTTTTTTTTTTTTTAAATCATGTCGATTTGAAAAAGGATCTGCATTCATATTGGTGGGTAATTCTGAAGTTCTGAGCAACTGAGAACAATATAAAGGCGTAATTAAAAGTAGCCAGAGAAAAACATGTCTCAGTTCATAAATTTACAACTATCAAAACAGGGCACGACTGCCTTGCCGCTCACCTGTATAGACTTAAAATCTTTCCCGATCCTGTGTCTTGTGCGGGGAGGACACCCCAATGAATACTGAGCATCTGGGGGTTTGCCCCGCAGTTACTGGCAGCATCTATGACAGATACTGGAATACTAGAGAACAGTTGCAAGCACTACTAACTGACTGATTTTCTGTTTACATTGCTTATGTTGATATTCTATTTAATGTTTATTTGTTCCAATTGTTTTTGTCCTTCAAATGTTTTAATGTTTTAAAATTTTTTAAAGTTGTTTTTAATCTTTATGGGTTTGTGCGGAGTGTTTTTTCTCCAGCGAATGATGTACACATCAAGTGCTACCGCTAGAAACAAAAAAAAAATTAAATAAATTTAAAAAAAATAACAATTCAAATCGGATTATTCTAAAGTTTGATAAAACAGTAATTGATTACATTTGTCAACACTTTTCATACATTATTGACGAGGTGAAATAAAGATATTATTCCATGTGTAATAATAGAGAGAAGTTTGAACAACGCTGTCATTAAGCGTCAGAACCAAATAGTTGTTTACAATCAATAAGAACTCAAAAGGAAAAGAATAAAAGTTTCATTGAATGCACAAAAGGTTATCATGAGCAATGCCTGTTACACTGGCGTTAACGTGAATAAGACGATTAGGAGCATGAAAACGTATCCCACTTCATTCTTAATATGTGAACAATTTTATCTTTTTTTATGCTAATATGAAAATCGAATTACTTATTCTCATAAAATTGAGGATATTTACTATTATATCATTACTATATTAGAGTAAGTCATCAACGTGCACTATATAATTACAGACCAAATTATTTTTGAGGAGGAATATTTTTATCTGTTCCCCATGTTTGTCAAGAACTGTACCGGTCAGTGCCCATTATAGTTCTTTGAATGGCGATTGTTGTCAGGTGACTAACTCTTTTTTTTATGAATGTATGGTATTTTCCCCATTTTTAAAGAAAAAAGGCTTATTGATTTCAAAAATAAAAAGTTTCCGTGTGTTTTTACCTGTTTCTTTCTCCAGAAATTTTGTGTAAATTGGATTAAATTAATATTTTAACATTTATTAGACAAATGAACAGATTGTAACATGGCATTAAGCAAAAACACATTGTTGTTTTTTTCTATCTATTCAGACATTCGCATATAAATTCAAGAAGAAATCTCACGCAATTTAATTTTCATTAAGAATTTTTTTGTTCCGATTTTCTTTGCTTTTGTTTACCTGTGCCATTTGTCATTAACATGCATAAACAATTTAAACAAAATGAATTCTCTGCACATTTAGATTCTTATATGAATATCTAATGTACTAATTGCTTATTATTACTTTCAAAATTAATTTTTTTTTCTCTCTTTTTTTTATAAAATGGCTATAGGGGTGGTTTGGCTCCAATCAAGGATTTTGAAACGATAGCTGACATAGCTGATATTGTCAAAATACCTGTACGAATGTACAAGTCCTCGTAAAGAATATTTAAACAATTTTTTAACATGTAATTTGCAAAACTTACTTTTTATAAAGTTTTCCAACCTTGTATAGCACTTAAAATATTTTTTTAAAACTAGAAAAAAAATTGAGAAACATTTTCAAATAAAATTATTAATAATTTGTTGGCGTTTACGTTTATTTTATGTTGCTTACAATTAAAAAAAAAACTGTTTATAAATGCTCCATAATGCAATATGTTTAAAAAATACTGTTGATGAAATAGTTGCTTTACACTTTTTATTTCACTCTAGAAATCATACTTTGGAAAATTTTCGAATTTCAGATTTAGCTGTAACGAAATAAATTAAATTTTAAAAATATTATAAATTGTTATTGTTAATGTTAAAAATCGTTATTGTTAAAAATATTATAATTGTGAAGGGGCTCAAGAAGAGAAAAAAAGTAAACATGACAATGCAAATTAAAATGCAAACCAAAAAATAAATTAAAAAACTAACATTGGAATTGTCATACAAATCAGTTTATTGTTACAAACTATCAATTAACAATTCAAATACTTAACTATACTTCATAAACGATTTCAGTTCGGATTTGTTTCTGTTCGTTTTACTGTATAAAGTACCGGCTGTACTGGGAGTCTGTAATTATATTGCAATTCGGCAAATTACTACAAAAAATACGGGCACTTAGGGTATCATTGCTTTTTACCGTTAAATCCATTTTTACCGTTTAATCCTCTTTTACCGTAAAATTTTATTCTGTAATTTTTTGCAGAAATATTTACTTAATTACAGTGATTCTGTGAGTACTACTGTAAAAATTTCGGAATAAAATTTTACTTTAAAAATTGATTCTACTGGCATCCTGAGTGCCGGTAACTGTTCAGGTATTTTTTTTTATAGTGTAAATTTTTAATTATTGATTTATGAGTTATATAAACCTTTTTAATTGTTGTTATTTCTTTTATAGTGGAGACAAATCACTCTCATTTAGCGAATGTGCATCTTTGAAAAATAATTTTTGTTCAACGTAGTCTATAATTTAGGTAAAAAATAATAATGCAAATATATAACAAATATTATAATCTATGGAATACTTTCACCGAAAATGTTTCAATTTTGACAGTAAATAAATTAAATAATTATTCTTGTAAAAAATGGGTCAACCCACCCATTTTTCCACTGTCTGTGGGTAAAGATTTACTTCCGAAGCAGGAAAAAAATCGTCTTTTCCAGGATTTTGCTTTTATTTATTTATTTCAAAACTTAACTAGGCCTTCTTTTTCAGTTCCTTCAATTGAAAATTGTTTTCTATGACAAAAATTTAAAGTTTTTAGTTGGCGTTTTTATTGTGATTTTGTTGATGCTCTTTGTCTACCATTAACGTTAAAGAATGTATTCTGTTTAAACACGTTTTTGCCCTGATTAATTTTTTTTTAACGTTTTAACGTTTTACAATCTTATATAGCATCGTTCAGTTCGTTTAAAACTTGAACAGAATGAAGAAGAAAAAAACATTTTCGAATTAGAAAAAATAAGTTTTTGGCTGCAATTAAAAACTTTTACATTACTACTTAACTTTATATTACTGCATACAACTTAAAACAACTGCTTATGAACGTTCCTGTATGCTATATTTTAAAATACAATGCTATTTTTGCTGACACCACTCTATAAAAAGCATGCCCTAAAAACGTTTTAAATTATGAATCATGTATGAATCGCGATGAATTTAATCTAAAAGATTACAAATATGTTCAAAAGGGCTTCGTCATTATTTTTGACATATTCCATCCAATTTATCCAATTAACCGAATTTATTTTTCTGTTAACATAGTTAAGTTATTAATCTAAAATAAGTTATCACTTTAAAAACATTTATTGCCATTTTAGATTTTCAGCGTGATAGGTGCCTGAAAGTAATTTATCATTCAAAGATCTTTTCTACTTTCTATTTTTGATGTTTTTAAACATATTTAAACAGCAATTCTTTCGATTTTAAAAACAGTTGCTCAGCTAAAAAATCTAACAAAGCAATGTATTTTTTGACGAGTTTATACTATTAATATCAATGAAGCTGCAATTTCAACAGCCATTAACCACCATTTAAAATTAAGTTTTATTTTAAATTCTGAGATTCAAAGTTCTGGAAACAACACAATATTCAAACTTCTCTTTTTAACTTTCCATGCTTACAGGCAAGTTTAAAAAGCAATTTAATATTTTCAATACAGTAATCTTACCAAGTAATCAAAAGAAAGCTAATATACTTTTGGATCCGTTTGTTTATGCAATTGAACAACAATCTAAGGACCAACATTTACGATTTAATATTAAGTTCTATTTCAAATCTACCATAAAAACCGTCTAGAAGCAATATAATGCTTAACTTTAATGTTTATATCACCCTGAGAAAAAAGTATGGTCAAAACTACCAGAATACGGTAATATTTACTGTGTTTCTGGCTCTATAAGAACACCAAAAAGCTCGGTAATTTGTATCGAAGCGCTTTGGTAACGATTTTGGTAAAATTAGCAAGCAAATATTGCTTTATAATATGCAGTAAAATTTGGTAAATGTGGTAAAATTTCGTAATTTTATTATAATACCTTAGAGCAGTGTTTTCCAAAGTGTGGTACGCGTACCCCCAGGGGTACGGGAACAGTTTAGCGGGGGTACGCGTTCTAATGCGAAATATTTTGCAACAAACGAAAATTTCAAAAAAATTTATTTAAAAACATGAAAATTTACGATTACATATTTTTCTATTAGCTATTTTTGCAGAGATAACAGTTAATAATTAGTGGTGTCAACAGCCAATAGTGATTTTCAATTTTTGAGCAATTTTTTATAGCAAAAAATGCATTCCATTTTTTATTAGGGGTACAGAGCGTTACGAAAAATTTAGAAAGGATACACAAAAGTCATAAGTTTGGGAAACACTGCCTTAGAGCATAGCATAAAAACCATTTATTTGCTTCAATATACTTTTTAGTTTTCTATTTTTACTAAATGTTAACACAAGAACTATAATTTTGAAAACCATAATTTCCGGTGAAGAGTTACCGTATAAACGGAAGCCGCTATCATATATGAATCGTTTAACTATCGTATAATTTAGTTTCATTAACCGGAATATGCTCTTTTTTCAATGTTTTTACGATAATGTAATGTAGTTTTACCAGAACTTTTTTCTTCGTGATGATCTCAGCAAAATTCGACATTAACGGAAAAAAAGAAAAGTTTTTGAATGTTTTGGAAGAACAAAATTAGCATTAATAAAATACGTTTGTATTTTATTTTCTCTCTTATAGACACTGTACAAAACGTACAATACCGTCCGTATATCTAGACGCAAGACGTCTAATCTCTTTTATCATCATAATCTATTCAAATTAGACTGCATTGTTAGGCATTGTTTCTTGAATAGTAGGGTGACCCGGGGTAATTCACGATCACTCTGTTTGTGGGGTAAATAATGATCACCTAAGTTTTATTTTAAAAAAAAAAAAAATAATATTAATTTTTTTTTAAATTTGAGACATGGACAAGAATGCTTGTACACTTTACTAAAGTATAACTACATTTACTTAATAATAGTTTTTTGTTTAATCTAACAAAATAAGTATCTTTTAAACTGCTTTCTGTATTTTCCATTTCAAAGATGGGCTCCAAAATGTGCACATTTCTGCAAAGATCCCCCTCCTTCTCT